>NC_046164.1:24082759-24222759 GCF_011064425.1 Rattus rattus
TTCTTCTTCCTCTTCCTCTTCCTCTTCCTCTTCCTCTTCCTCTTCTCCTTCTCCTTCTTCTTCTTCTTCCTCCTTTTCTTCCTCTTCCTCCTCCTTTTCTCCTTCTCCTTCTCCTCCTTTTCTCCTTCTCCTTCTCCTTCTTTTACTAGCAAGCAAAGTAGTGGGTTTCATCTTATCTTCATGCATACCATTATACCTTGTGCCTATCCTACCTCACTCTTCTCCGACCTACTGTTCCCTTCCTCTCTGCGAACAGTGGAGTGAGAGTAATGGAATAAATGTTGCAAGAAAGAAATGGGGGTTGTGGGAACTGGGTTTTTTATCTTTTAATTTATCTTACATTTCAGTAAAACAGTATTTTCTGTGAAAGCCCATAGTGAATTATGAAGGGTGTAAAATTCACAAAGGGTATATTTAAATCGATTAGTAAGAAAATGTGAGAACACCTTAGGCAACAAAACAGTTTTCTAGTTTAACAGTGTCTTGTTTTATGTGTGTACTGTGCGTCTGTGCACTTTTCTATTGCTGTTATAAAACAGTGTGACCAACAAAACTTATAAAAGTAAGTGTCTAATTAGGCTTATGGTTTCAGAGGGTTAGAGTTCATGCTGGCAGTGCAAAGGCACGGATGCAGGAATGGCTGAGAGCTCACATCTTGACCCACAAACCGGAGGCAGAGAAAACACGCAGGGAATGGTGGGAGTTTTTTGAAGCCTCCAAGTCCGCCTCTGGTGACACACTTCCTCCAACAAAGTCCGCCTCCTACTCCTTCCCAAACAGCTCCACCACTGGGGACTCATCACGGAAATAGATGAGCCTATGGAGACCATTCTCATTCAAATGAACATACTGTCCATCTTATTTTTTGAGACAAAGTTCCTTGTTGAAACCGAAGCCTCTCGGTGACACAAGCTAGCCAGCAAGCACTAGGACTTCTGCCTCCAGCTTCCTAGTGCTGGGGATTCAGGCACGTGCTGTCATGCCTGGTTTTTCCCTTCAATGCTAGGAATCAGAATTCAAGTCTTCATACTTGCTTAGCAAGCACTCTACCAACTAAACCATTCCCTACCCAACTCTCATTATATTTTTTAAGTATCTATTGATACTAAGTTCTAAGCAACTAGGCATGGGCAAAGGACTGAGAAGCAATAGTTGGCTTTTAAAAGTAAGGTTCCTTAAGATGCTAAATCCCCTTTGTAGCATCGTTTGTTTACAAATGTATCAACCAAACAGGAAAGTTGAATTTGGCGATGGCTAACTAGGGTTTTGGAAATCTGAAGTGTCCATTTATTCTGGTATTTCCTAATTGCCATTTTGTTGGGTGACACACCATGATTTAGATGTGATTTTAGCATCCATGATGGCTGGCACTTTAACTATTAACAAAGTGGGATTGACTCACGGAGATAATCTAAAATAATGCTTGGGTTTCTTTTCTTCCTTCTAGGACAACACCATCTTATTCTTGAGAGGCTGTAAAGAGCTTGGCCTTAAAGAATCTCAACTCTTTGACCCAAGTGACCTCCAGGATACTTCCAACAGGGTCACTGTCAAGTGAGTAATGCCTGATTTGTGTTTAAAGGAAACCCTTGGTATTTTGATTTGCACTTTTGGGAGGATGTTGTAAATTCTAAGAGGTAAAAGATTAGGTATACCCAATAAAATAAAATTGCGCAGGCAAAAATCAAGCATTTACAACCCGGTGTCCTGCCTCTCTGTGCAGAACCCCAATTCTAAGCTGATATAATTTTTCAAATACACATAGAACCAGAATCTTAGAAAATGTTAAGTGAGGTTTAGCAGTGAGGCTACAGAGATATATGTACAAAATCTGTGTGCCTTAGACAACATCCCTTTTATTGGCTCCAACGGGGCAGTTGAATAGGCTCTTGGCAGACTGCACAGGAGGTGAACAGATTGTGCACGTTGTTGATGATGTAGAAAAGGCATTGATGGTGGTAAGCTGGCTCCTTCATTTACATTTGTAGCCATTTCCACGTATGTGACAGTGATTAAGCTTTTCAGAGATGGGTCATCGGCCTTTTGGCCGTTTCTGCCTGTATCTATTTAGTGAACCATAATTGGGGCCAAAGAATTCTTGTGATAGAATGAGTTTCTGAACAAAGAGATCGCTCATGACCAGATAAGAAGATTCATCCTTATAAGATGGCAAAAAATAGGTTGTCTGTAGCCCGGGGATTATGCAGAACCTGTAATGTCATAGAACACATTCGTCATTTTATTCAAACAGTATGTAGTGTGAATATGGTTGAGCAAAAAGCTGGAGTCTGTCCTGTGGCTGGAGAGACGGCACAGTGCTTAAGAGGAGGAAACACTCTGGAAGATCCCAGTTTGGTTCCCAGCACCCACATTAGGCAACTTAGAACCTCCTATAACTCCAGCCCCAGAGGACCTGTCTCTCTTTTAGCCTCCGTGGGCTACCTCCATTCATGACTCATGCCCATATACTAACATACACATATACATAATTTAAAAAAATACACCTTTTGTAAAGCATCTAAAAGTAGCATAGGGTGTGGTAGCATAGCCTGTAGCCTCAGTGCCTAGGTAGGAGAGGCAGGAGGATCTCTCTACAAGACCAAGGCCAGCCTGGTCTATATAATGCAAACACCAGGCAAACCGGGCTCCAGGAGGGCAGCCCTGTTACAAATAACAACAATAACAACAAAACCCGTAGGCTGAATTGAGTAGAGGGGATCTGCAGTTTGATAATTTGGGGCAGTGCCATTTGATCATAGACGAACAGAAGGAAGAGGAGCCACAGTTCAGAGCTGTCCTTTTCCTTCTGTTTCCGGGCCTTGGTTTTTTAATTATAACGATGGGAAACTTGAAACTACTGAAGGAAGGAAGGAAGAGAGTTTACAGTGGGTTCTGTGATTCATGACTGGGAACAAGGAGAGTCAGCCATGACTGATGAGGTGAAGTTACATCTGTGTTTTCAAATGGACCATTAGCATTTCTCACGGAAAGTGAATGTAAGTGAAAAAAATAACAAAAGTTACAATGTTGCACTAGAGAAGCCTCCACAGGGCTCAGGATAACCATCACATGCTCCATTTGTTACTGAACTAAATCTTAACTCTGTGAAGTTCTTATTCATTTTGGGAAATGATTTTAGGTTCTGTCTAAACTCACATTTCTAGTCTCACCTGCTTGGCAAGTGACCAGAAACACGAGCAACTGTGCATTGTCGTAGGTAATAATGAGTCACACACTCACTGGGGCTCGTGAAGGGAAGTTTAGTCTGGTGGTTTACTCTAGCGCTTTTTGTCGTTGTTGTCGTCGTCATCGTCGTCGTCATCGTCATCGTCATCTTCATCTACTTTTGGCTATCTTTAAACAATAAATTACCAGAGCAGGAGAATTCAGAGGCCAGTTGGTTTCAGAATCCAAAACAGACACTCAAATCTTCTTCATTGCTCGTCTGTGACAATCAAGGCATCCAAAATCTGGGGAGAGCCCCAGGTCTGGAGCTCACTAAGTCTGTGGCACCCAGTTCTCATCTACAGAGAGCAAGTGGATCAAATAGTCTTCAGGATGTGACTCTAAGTAAAGCTTGGTCATTGCAGACCTGAGGAAGCAAGGCAGTCAACTCCTAAAGAAATACATTAATTCAGAGGCACCAGAAGCAACCCACCAAGAGAAAGTCACATCGTCCAGGCTCAAGTGGCCACAGTCCCTTTGTGGGCAGCATCTTCCTCTTGTCCTTTGGGTCTTTCCATGCTTGCCTTCTTCTCCTTCCTCTACCTTCCCTTCTTTACCCTTTCCTCCGACCTACCTCACTCTCTGCATTTCTTCTGTTTCTTTCCTTTTTAGATCGCCCTTCACTTGTGCACTGCAATCCTTAGGCACCCCTTCCCCAACCCCTTCCCTTATGTCTCTATACCTTCATTCCTCCACTGAGCAAATAATTAGAGTAGCTACCATGTGTGAAATATTTTCACCTTCCTGGAGAAAAATGCACAAGCAAGACGACCGGGGTCCTCTGTTTATATTGAATTCCCACTGCAGTGTCCAGAACTTAGAAATAAATCATGAGAAAGAAAATAACCACGGGGAATGAGAGCACAGAGAAGATCATATAAAAGATGGAGACGGGAAAGATAGTGATCTGTCTGGAAGGGGTCAAGGATAGCCCATATGAAGGGGTCAAGGATAGCCCATCTGAAGGGTTTCAGCTGGGGATTTAGGAGAAGACAAGACTGAGACAGGAGCATCGGCTGCGGGAAGATTTGCTGGCAAGTTGGAGGAAAAGCAAGAAAAGGTCAAGGAAGAGGAACCCATTGATGCCTGAAAGAAATGGCCAAGCACCTAGTGAGGTCGGAGGGTCGTGCTGAAGCGCGAGCGTGGTGGTGACAGCCATCCACAGGCAGTAGGGGTGCTGACCTTGGAATTGTTAGGCACAGAGACTGTCTCACTGGGTTGGCACTTAGAAAACCAGAAAGAATTTATACTAAAATTACGTCACAAATTAATTTGTGGAGCTTAGGAGGGCATTGCTTCTGGCTTTAGCAAGAATGTCGGAGTGCAGCGTGGGATAAGCTGTCAGCGTCACCGTGTTTTCACAGGTGATTCTGCTTTAATTTGGCGCTACTCTGGGACGAGTTTTTAAAGTGTTGACTTTGCTGCTCAGATAGACCCGAGCCCCACCATGGTAATTCTGTGGCTTCCCTTCTGGCGTTGACCAGCTTACAACAGAAAAGGAGAGTATCGCTTTGCATGAGTTAGTAGATCAGCACGGAGCTATAGAATAAGGGATAGATGCCACGGGGAAAATTTGCATTTCCTAAAATTGTCTTTGAACAACAACAAAAGCCACTCTAGTTTGCAGTGGAGGTCATTTTCCTTACCTTTTTCATCCCAAATTTGACTTGAATAGACAAAAAGGAAAACCTTTTAAGGGGGAAAAGCCTGCAAGTGGTTACATCACTGGCTGTGTAATTGCGTGAACTCTACCTGTAATGAATACCAGACAAGTTGATGGCCACAGAAGCATAGCTCAGAAAGGCACAAAGACCTTCGAGGGAACCAACACAGTTACAGAGAAGTGTGGAGAGGCTGTGGATGGCTCCTAGGGCAGGAGTCTCTCTGAAAAAAGGGGAAGTATTTCCAAGTAATTAGTGGTTCTGTGGAAACCACTCCACAAATCTTCTGTGAGGCCCTATGGTATGCCGCATACAATTTTTAGCATTCCCACAATTTCAGCCAGGGAACTTCTATTGTCAATGCAGGAAAAGGCTTGTTTTTCCCTACTCCTTTTGTTCTAAGATATTTTAGATCTTCCTTGGAATTTTTGCATCTTTCTATTGCTAAATGGAAAAAAAAGGCAGATATCTAAGATTAGAATAGCGTGCTTTTTTTTTTCAGTTAAACTCAAAAATACAAGACCATGTTCTTGATCAAATGTAAATTGTGTGGATGTGTGTCCTAACTGAGCCCTGATCCTGAGCCCCTCTTTACAGAACCAGCATTTACTAGTCCTTCCAAAGTCAGTCAACTGAAAACTGCCTGCCTTCTCATCGTGCATAGTTGGTTACACTAGGCCAGAACTAAGTGATCAAGGTCTGGATGCTCTGAGGCATTCTTGGCTCTTTTGAACCAGGGACTTTCTACTCCCCCACCCGTCACCAAAATGACCAGAGGGGAAAAAAATCCAAAATTCATTTTCCTAATATTTATTTGTCAATATATCCATGGAGTTTTCAAATACCCTTGGAAACGCTTTGATATTCATGGTGTTAGAATAGTTGGAGCATTTGGTGGTTTTTAGTTAGGGAATAAACATTTATGTGGATTGGAGAACACCCATGCATACATTTGGAAATAGCACGCATACTTTTCTGTTTATGGCAGTTTTTTCATTCTAATTTGTAGCCAGAGCAGAAAAAGAGAGAAAAAAAAGTGTTTGGAGAGCACTGCTTCTTATGCATTTTCAACTATAAACAGTCCCAATTTTAAACAGAATTCTCATCTTTTGTATGCTAAAAAGCATCCACCTTTCCAGTATTCTGCACAACTTCAGTCCTACCGGGCCCTGTGTTTTGTTTGTTTGTTTGTTTTTTTCTTTGTTGTGTTTTGTTTCTCCACATTTTGTCCTACAGGTGAAACCACCAGCCATAGCCTTAAAAGTCCAGGACTACTCTTCCGGCTTCCGTTTGATGTGTTTCTTGCAAGTGCGTCTTAGAGGTGTTTTAAGGAAAGCCACACCAAGAAACTGCTGTTCTAATAATGTTTTGTTTTTCTTTCCTGACCTAGGAACCTCGATTATAGCAGGAAGCTGAAAAACGTAAGTGTTTTAACTTCTCTGCCCACATTTGTATACTTTTGACTTTAGTTGTCCAAGGTTGACATTGAGCTAAATTCGGTGGATCTGATAGGCCTTAGATTGTTTCTTAGGAAAAAGTATATGCACTTTTATAGAATAGTTGATAACCATGCTGGTACCAAAAGTAGCAGATTTGGGGGGGTCTCTAAACAGAGTTCATTCTGGAAGTAAATGAAGGCTTGTATTCTGTGTGCAGTTCGTGTCCTTAAAACACACAGTAACAGGTTTCAACTCTAACATTCCATTTCCATTTGTGGTCCAGATGGGATCGCAGTCAGCACACGTTGGTTATGTGATGATTCTAGTTCCTGTCCTGACATTTGGGATTGTCCGTTCTCTGGGAATTTATTTGTAAGAACTCAGTTACTAAAAGACCTTCTGGAAGTTTTGAAGGATTCATGATGTAAGAGTTTCCCACAGAGGTAGAAAATTGAATCGCATCATAGTACTCATGCACACAGCTCTGCTTTGGGCCCATGGCCAGCTGGCCCCATAGGCCTAGATCCCCTTATCCAGAGTCTCTGGCCCACCATGGGGAAGGTAGTGCACTAAGTTCTTCCCAGCAAAAATACAGAATGTGAACATGAAAGCTCTCGCGCAGGCTTCCAATCCTCTATCATCCTGTAATTCAGCTAAGGAGCACATTATTAGCCAATGATATTTTTCCCCGAGTCAAAGTAAAGAACATTTATGCTTTTATGGATGATTCTTCGGAAAGAAAGCACAAAGCTAATGCAGGATAGCAACCTCAGACCATTGGATATTCATAAACATTCTTCAGCATCCAAGCTGGTTTAATTGATAGCAACTGTGTCAAGGCTAAAATGTCTCCATCTCAGATGCATGGGAATGTGGCGGCACTTTGAGGCGAGAGACCAGCGCGTCTCACTCTGTGCGTTTCTGTCTTCCGACTTCACTTAGATGTACTGTGTTGATCCTGTGCCCAGAAGCACTCATTAACCTTTCTCACTCCTTTAGGATAACTGCCACCCATTCTGACAGGTTCTCTATGCACACACAAGTGGAAATTAAGGGGTTTCGAAAGCACGCATCTCAAATGGGGCCGACAGTCTCCTGCATTGCTTGTCTGGGTAAAGACTCCAAAGAGTTTGTGGGAAAACCACCGCCTGACGAGAATGTCATCTCGGAGGATTTATTTCCTCGTCTTGCTCACTCAGAGATCACTTTCTCACAACCTCCTTTTTTTTCTTAGAGCTGGAGACTTATTTCACTGAATCGTGTGTCTGGGTCAACCGAGACAGCATTGGGTTCTCATTACCATGCTCTCAAATGAAGGGATTCAGCTCTGGTTTTCTCAAGTCAGGGCTGCCGAGTTGTTCTTTCCTGCTTTGCAGTTCCTGGGGCGACACTGAGCCTCATGTTGAAAACCATTCTTCAGGACAGATCTTCTCACTCCTGTGCATCCTTTTGTTCCACAGGTGTTGGTGACCATTTACTGGCTGGGGAAAGCTGCAAATAGCTGCACATCCTACAGTGGAACCACACTGAACCTGAAGGAGTTCGAAGGATTGTTGGCTCAGATGCGAAAGGTAACTTGGCTTTCCTTCCTCATCCCCTGAGTGCTGGACAAAGTGGGAAGGCAACACGTTTTTAAAATTGTTGCTGTTCTGCAGTTGGAGATGTGGCTCACTGGGGAAGAACACTGATTTTCTTCCAGAGAATCCGAGTTCGATTCCTAGCACCTGCCATCAGTAACTCTAGTCCTGAGGGATATGATGCCCTCTCCTGACCATTGTGGGCTTATATACAGAAAAAAACACTCATACACATAGACTATTTTTAAAGTCTTTAATAAGATGACGATGATTATGGGCCATTGTGGGCATATATACAGAGAAAACACTCATACACATAAACTATTTAAAGTCTTTAATAAGATGATAATGATTATGGTGGTGTGTTGGGGAACTGTATTCACCCAACATATGTGCTCAAGAAAAGAGCCATTTGTCTCATCCCATACCATCTTTGCCCCCTGACTGTCTCAGCACTTTAAGGTCTGGATCTCACATTCTTTGGTGAATGGAAGACCTGAGCCGGCTCCTGCTGTAATTTCAAGAGAGAGTTCATTGTGTGGGTGTATGGCTTGGCACAGCACGGAGCTCAGAGGCTGTGCACTTCAGGAAGTGATGCTTGAATTAAACAATGTGATGTCATACAAAAACAGTTGCTCTGCTCTTTCAGCCAAAGGTTGCCATGTTTGCCTGTTAGGTGTGGATAAGGTGATGCCAGCCATGTCCTTGCCTGAGCTCCCACTCTAGACAGGATCTGAGATGTCAGAAGTACTCCTACTGTGTGTGACTGATGACCATTGTATCTGAGTCATCCGGACACTCGAAAACTGGTTTTGAAGTTTGATGTGTTTATTTGACCAAGTATTTGATTGCATATCATTAAAAACTTGGTTTGTTTGCTTGTGGAAAAGATTGGTGGAAGGTAAGAATTTGTTAAAGAAACAGTGGGATGCTTTGTATGGACTTGTCTTTTAAAGGCTCAGCAGTACAATTAACCCATACAAAGTATCAGTTCATAGTATTGCATGGGAGAGTCCCCGGTGAGCAGCTGGAAGGCTCATCCGTATATTTTGGCCAAGGCCATTTTAGAGCACAGATAATCGAGGCCGGTTATTACTTGCTTTTCTACTACACAGAATGAGTCCACTAACAAGACTCATTGAAAGATATTCAGAGGGCCATCAAGGTGGCTCAGTGACTTAAGGTGCTGCCACCAAACCTTGTGACCTGAGGTACCATCCCTGAGACCCACAGTGTGGAAAGAGAGAACTGACTCCCACAAGTTGTCCCCAAACCTCCACATGCATATGCTCAAATAACAGAGAGAGATGGAGGGGGAGGGAGAGATGGAATAAATATTTTCAGGATATTCAGAACGTTATGACTTTTAATTTTGAAAGCAAGAATTTGTTTCAACTTTCTAATAAATTGCTCACTTTTCCTTAAAACAGTGGTTCTCAAGCTGTGAGTGTAAGAAGTTGCATATCAGATATTTACATTATGGTTCCTAACAATAACAAAGTTATAGCCATGACGTAGCACTGGAAATCATTTTGTGATTGGAAGTCACCACAACATGAGACTTGCAGCAGTAGACAGGTTGAGGACCACGGTCTTAAAGCTAATAGTCTTTGTATTTGCCCAAAGCCAGTCTGCCTGATGAATCTATTAATGGACAAAGCAAGGCTGGAAATATAGCTCAGGGTAGAGCACTTGCCTGGGATGCATTAGGCCCTGGGTCTGATCCCTTCCACTGGGAAAAAAATGCATTTATGTTGGCATATAAAACAAATATATCCATAGAGGAAGCACAACATGCTGTATCTTTTCCTGAGTTCTCTAATGCCCTGTAAGCTTTCTTTTGTCTAACTATTCAGAGGGTCATTTCTGACCTGGAGTTGGGGATGTTAAATAGTTGCTTCTATGTTGACGTGCACTAGGGTAATACTAGATGGGTCATCTGTTGAAACCGTATTTAGATCTCACAGCTCTGCTGATAGACCGGGAAAGAACCTAGTCTGCTCTGCTAGGGTCCCGTCCTACTGAGACGATGCCTTCAGTTGCCTGGGGTTGACAGCTGCTTCTCTTTTGAGTGAGTGTAGACAACATTACAGGATATGGTTCAGTGGTTAGCTCTGCTGGGCAACGTATGGCTCTTCCCACCTGGGGCCACCCGTGGTCCTCCTATGTCATAGCCCTGTTTGAGAAAAGATGGCCTGGCAGACTCTGGGCTCTCCAAATGCTGGCAGTATTTTATGTATGGTCGGTGTTCTATCATGGTCTCACTTATGATTGAGTTCGATGGCAAACTGCAAAAAAAAACCTTTAAAATAAAAGCAGAGAGGGGTGTTTTATTTCTTCTCATATGAGTGAGATTTAGGTGTGAGCAAAGCAAGCAATCCAGAGCTGGTGCGGGAGCTCTCCTCCTGGGTGATGCCAGAAAGCCCAGGCCTTTGTATCTATCCCCCGCATCACTATCCTCAACCCACGCCTTCTCCCTGCGGCCTCAAGCTAACTGCTCAGACTTTTCTAGATGACATGTGCCATTCAAGACAAGAGGAAGGAGGAACGGGAAGGGCCTATCCTTTGAGCACACCTTTTGAAAATTCCACACTGCTGCATCCCGCTGTGCTTTGATTGTCGCCTATAAAACTCACACTGGACCTTAACTGCTATGGCGGTGACAGGAGATGTGCTATTTGGCCACAGGGAGTACTCTCTCACAAATGGATTGATGCTCTTGTCCTCAGAGCAGGGGTTTCTATCCCAACCCTATTACCAAGGCAACCTCTCCAGTGTGCATGCATTCTCTAGGTAGCGACTGGCTTCTGCCATGTTATAGAGACCCTTATGCCAGCACCTTGATATTGGATTTACCAGACGTCAGAACTTCGATAAGTAAATTCTCTTAAATGCACCTTGTCTGTGGCATTCTGTTATAGCAGCAGAGAATGGGCGATTACAGCTTCCAGCTCACGTCTCATTATTTTGATGTAGGTCACATATTCATATCCATCTGTGACTCAAGACTAGGAAACGAAAGGCTTTATTTATTTTTAAAATCTTACTAGACGAGAAGTAGACAGATTTAGTGGGTTCCTCTGTACATAGATGAATAAATTTGAAATTAAATCTGTGTCTTTCTTAAAGGGAACCAATTAGAAAATTTTGATATTCACTTTTTTTCTAGTGGAAAATGTGCACAAAACCAGGCACTATAGGGTATTTCTTGTACACTTAACATATAGAGAGCCCTTAACAAAGAGTCTTGCACACTCAGTAGTGTGACACCAAGCTTCAGTATATCAGGGAAGACCTGTGGAAGGAAGGGTGTCCAAGATAAATAAAGGGATTTGCTACAAGAACCGTGCCATGGAAGCGGGCATTTAGTCTTCAGGGTTGTGAACAATGCAGGTTACTTCTCCATGCCCTTTGCTCATCGTTCCTCATTTCTCCTGGGATTCCTTCTCCTTCCTGCAAGCCAGTCAACCCTCATAAAGGGATGTGGCCAAGTGCACCTACAGGGAAGATGCTCCTAATTGCTTCTGTGAAAGCTAGGGAAGCATTTCCTCCAGTCCCACAGGTATAATTCGAAGGAATGGCTGTCCTGTTCCTACACCAGTCATTGTGACCTGGGGTCGCATGGAGTGCCCACCCCATTCCTGTCCCTAGAGGTGAGAGCACCAATAGAAGAAAGGGATAAGGTGGGGTGGGATGACTGGCAAACAAATGCAAGAGAAATAAATGTACAAAATAGCCACCAGCATACTCATCCCTCAACTCGGTATCTAAGAAACCTTCTTAGCAAGTAACTTATTGTAAGTAACCTTTTTCTGTTTATCTCTGGTCTTCCCTATCAGAACACAGGTTCCTACACATGGGGTGTCTGTTGATTTATTTTTATGGTGCTATGTCCCCAGGGCTAGAATACTACCTAGAAGGTACTTGGGCAATATCAGTAGAATGAATTGCTTCCACAACCAGTGTGATGAGTGAGGATTGGGCTATCACGCTGGGGGAGCTAAACCTCAGACATGTTGGAGCAGTGCTCAGCCACCCCGTAAATCACACAGCAAGGGGGAAACTGCTGAGCTGTCCAGAGAAGGCATCTGGAGTGTCTTAGATACCATCAGTCATCCGCAGGCTCTTACTGCCTCACATGAGTGATCACAGAGGGACTAAGAGGAAGGGGGATTAGTGAAAGAAGCCTAGAGCTCTTGGAGGCTAGCAGCTGCTCATTCCTGTAGGGACACCCTTTCACAGAGGCATGAGCACTTACTACACTACATTGCATTCCTGTCAGTCTATCCTACTGACCCTTGAGAGCTCCATGGAAGATGGGAGCAACAGGGCTCCAAGATAAAGGCAGACAATTCGGTTAGAGCCCATGAAGGATGTTTGTTGGTTTATAATTTCTACCCTTCTCCAACGCCTCACTGTATAGCACTCAAAAAAAGAAAGGGGGGAGGAAGGAAGGGAAGGGGAAGGGGAAGAAGAAGGGCAAGGCAAGGCAAGGCAAGGCAAGGCAAGGCAAAGCATGGTGACTTAATTGAAATCAGTAAAACTTCTAGTCCAGGCGATAGCCACCATGTTTTTATTTTAGGCTAACAAGTCAGCCTATTGTTTTACCTGTAGGGGTCCTGGGAGGCCATCTTGGTGAGTGATGGCCACCATGATCTGCTTTCTACTCTTCCAACTATCCATGCCATTTTTCCCCCACTGAGGATTCAATCTTGGCTCACTACATAGTCATGAACATGGTGAACTTTCTATTTTTCCTCCCCATGAGCATCAGGGAGAAAGCTGCTGAGGTTCCAAGATGCTCCTCCATCACTTGAGATGTGGGGAAGACCAGGGCGTCAAGGGAAGCCTTTCTGATTTATTTTCTTGAAATTTCAGTTTTGCCATGCTGCACCAAGCAGGCCGAAAGCATGTCAATTCCAACCGTAAGCATTAGCCCTACCCTGAGTGTCTGTCTTTGTGAGGCATCTAGACAGAGAAAGAGCAAACCAGTGTATGGAGGGCGGTGTCTTTATAAATACTGTATACTTTCTATGTTAAAATGTGCATGGCTCGTTGAAGAACTAGTAGTTAACAGCATTGCTGATATATTTTAAACCATTATCATACATCATGCCCTGTTCTGAATACTTTCCATATATTTCATGTTTAATTGTCCCAGAAACCCTGTTGGATGGCTGTCACTGCTAAGTCCCATTTTATAGATGAAGACCCATGAGGTGTCATGAGCAGCCTAATGCCACACAGCTGGCAAGATTTAAACCTAATCATTATGGCTTCTGAAGCTGAGCTTTTAACCATGACCCTAACCTGCATCACTCTGTGATGTTTCTACTTCAGTGATTCTGTCAGAAGCAGCGTTAACTCAGAGGCATAATAACCCAGATTGGCAGCATGGACCATGCAAGGAGGCTGGCAGCATCCAGTCCTGAGCCATCTTGTCAGTCCCAGAGATGAACAGTTTCAGGTTTTATTTTTATGTATTTACCATTTACTGTGTGACTTCAGTTAAAGTGACTCCCTGGTTCTTTTTTTTTTTCCCTATAAAATAGGGATGCTGTTAACATGATATGCAAAATCATTACCCAGATATATAGTAAGCGTTCAATAAAAATTAACTTCGTATTTTCAGCCATTTGGTAGATGAGTAATTTAACAATAATAACTTCTGTTCCCTAAGAAGCTAAATTCGAGTTTCTGTCTAATTCAGGTCTATATTTTTCAGTGAGTCATGAGTTCGTTTTTAACTTCTCGGTTCTGGGTTTTGTTCCAGAATCTGGTTAACTTTTGACCTGTAAGTAAACAACCTTAATTTCCATAACCGGCATTTCTGCCTTCCTAGCGCAGCAGCTCTCAACTTAGGGGTCGTGACCCTTTTGGAGGCTGAATGATCCTTTCACAGGGGTCACATATCAGATATCCTGGGCATCAGATATTTACATTATGACTCATTACAGTAGCAACATTACAGTTATAAAGAAGCAATGACATAATATTATGGTGGGGGTGTCTCTTCAACATGAGGTGCTGTATTAAAGGGTTGAAGCACCAGGAGGACTGAGAAACATTGCTTTAGAGCATCTGTTGCTGGACTCACCCAGGCACTTAAGCACCTATAGTTGGGGGGCATTAATCAGTTGGGGGCTGCAGGGTTGGTGTTCCTCCCAGCCCTGCCCACTCTTTCCTCCTGGTGGTAAACCTGAGTGTGCCTTGTGAATTGCAGTCATTCTAGACCCCATGCCCATTTCCCTGAGATTTGAGATGGATCAAAAGATACCCCCCCCCACACACACACACACACCACCTCTGTAATTGCCAGAAGCAGCCAGCAAAGATACTTCCTGCAAGGACACCGTCTCCCAGGGCCACCTCAGACAGAATAGACCAGCTTCACAAACTGCAAACATGGAGAACATTGATTTTTTTTTTCTTCTTTCCATCGGGAATGCAGAGGGGACCTCCATGTGCATCCCGGGGGAAATCCACGGGGCAGCATTCCAGTCTTTGTCCGTGAGGGTATACTCCTCTGCTGTGTAATCCCCAGTCTTGATTTCTAGCGAGCGTCTCGGGGATATCAAGCGGAGGGTTATCTTTGAGTGACTGGAGTTATTTTTGTTTTCTTCAGCCCGCTCTATTGTAATGAACGTGAAGGCACTGGCGGGAACAAGGCTTTCATTATAATACGAGGGTGAGGATGGCTTTGACTGACCTTTCTTCTGCTGGAGTTTCAGTGTTTTAGTCTGTGCCTCTTGTGCTGGAAAGAATTTATAATCACAGGCTGTCAAAGACAGCCATTGTTCTCCCCACTCTGAACATGTGGGTCAGCCACAAGTGCCTGCAGCTCCCCCAACGCCAGGAGCTGGCGGGGAGAGAGCCTGCCTGGATTCTTCTGTGGCATCAGGAAAAGCATTTTGCATATTTTTCATTGCCTTTTTTTTTTTTTTTTTTTAACTTTTGCCTCAGAAAGACAGCTCGCTTTCAGAGCAGGAATTTCCCTCCAAGGTAGCAGGAGGTAGAAGCATGCTGCTCCGCGATTTTACAGCTTTCATTCTGCCCGTGTTTGCCAGAGACCATAACCCGGGGCAGTGGCACTGAACTAGGGACTCCTCTGTCCCACAGACATGCGGTTATGGATCCTGAAAGACAGGTCAAAGTTTTTATCTTTTTGTCAATGATCGTTGCATTCTTGTGAATCCAAACTTTGTGATTCTCTGTATTTATCTACTTAAAAATAAAAAGCTATGAGATGTGAGTTACTTGGGGATTTTTTTTCCAAGTTGTGCATGCTATTCTAATTGAAAGGACGGATCAGAAAAAAATGTTGAGGAATTGAATAATCACTGTTGATGATCATTAGTCTCTTATGCTAACTGCTACGACTTTGCCACACAGATTGTCCATGCAAGTATCTTCCCAGACCACTGGAAGCCAGTTAGGATATATATATGTATGTTGCAGTCATATCTGAAATTCTTTCGTTTTATTTTGGGACAGGAGACTGATGACATTGAAAGCCCCAAGCGCAGCATCCGAGACAGTGGCTACATCGACTGCTGGGACTCTGAACGCAGCGACTCCCTCTCTCCTCCTCGCCACGGCCGGGATGACTCCTTTGACAGCCTGGATTCTTTTGGCTCCCGCTCCAGGCAGACACCTTCGCCAGATGTAGTTCTCAGGGGAAGCAGTGATGGTAAGGTTTGATCTTCAGACACCGAACATCTTGAAATGAATCATTAACAGGAGTTTCAGGGTCAAGGGTGGAGAGCTGGGTGCTTGGAAAGGCAAACTCCATTTCCACCTGGCTGGAGCCTGGCGATTCTATAAACTGGTTGGGGGGGGGGCTCTGTTGTTTTTCATGGCTTTCAGAATTTTGATTGGCTTTGCCAGGAGCTCATTTGAACACTGCCTAAGTGAGCATATCTTCTGCTGGAAAATGTGTTACATCATTCTTCCCTGGGTCTCACTGAATCAAGATGCTGTGCAAACCATTAGCTCATAAAGTGTGCTGAAGTTTATATACTGGGGATACAAGGAAGGGAAATGTTTAGTGAGGAACACAGTGTGTAAGCAAAAAATGGTACTGCTCCCCAGGGAACTAGACGTGTGCTTTATGTCCTTAAGAAATCTCTAGGGCCTGGGGCTGTGCCCTTCTTGATTGGCACCTGTCTTATTGATCAATTCGATGCTTAGCACATCTGACTGGTGGTCTAGGTTAGTGCAAATACCCACGAATGCATAATGTACACCCAGACTGCCTATTGGCCCCCGAGTCTGGATTTGTTTTTTATGTAAACCTTGTGAAACTTGTATGGAATGACCAATGTTTTCTCTACAGAAATGTGTGGTCCTGTAGGCTGCTATGAGTTCAGTGACTGTTAGAGGGACTCTCTTGTACCTTTGACTTTTCAGGAGGCAGGTGGCTTGTTCCTGCCTGTATAGACTTGTAGAAAGACAGCAAGGCTGGTGGGGTATTTTGTGATGTTGTTATTTCTATTTTTGCGTATGTCTCTGTGATAGTATTTTTGGACATTCTTCTACTGTCTGAGATCAAGGTTATCTTTTGTGGCCAATGTTGCTTTCTGACATAAGATTCTTGTAGTAGTTTTTTGTTGTTGTTTGTTTGTTTGTTTTTATGAAGTACTAGGGATTGATCCTCGGGCCTTGCAAGTTCTAGGTGAGTGGTGTACCACTGAGCTATGTCCCAGCCCGTCAGCCATTGAAGTCACTGCCATACTTGAGTATTTCACAGATCCAGGTTCTAAGTTTGATGTCTAGCACCCTGTATCTCATTTAATGTTCAGCGTAGGCATCTAATCCCATCTTAATTCATCCTTGCTCAGTGTGGGAGACACCTGTTTTATCAATCACTTCAATGCTTAGCACATCTGACTGGTGTTATAGGCGTGCCTTCAGGAGTTTAAGTCTTTGTTCCGATATTTCCAATTGACAAAAACCACTGAAGGTCTCATAGTTTAGCCTCAAGAAAGTGTGGATCCAAACGGGTGCTCTTAGTTCACCCAGGCTACTTTGTGCCATAGAAGCTGTATTCTAGAGTCCCTGAGCAAATGTGTTTGCTCAGAACGTACACTTTTCAGCAGATTAGCCTCAGGGCCACATAGCGTGTGACTCCTAAAGAATTCCATGGTACATTGTGAGCTGCTTGAAAACTATTTCTGAAATTTTATTTGACATCCTAAGTACCACCCACAAGCCCTGGAAGTTAAAATACCAAGTTTGGGATGTAATTATGCTGCAATAGGACCCAAGCATGGCTTTGCTTTTACAAAACCCATCTCAACCAAACCCTTTCGCCCATATTGCTTGCTTCAACTTTAAAGATAGGACTTTACCACCTTTTTTTTTTTCCATAACTGGTTCTATAGATGCCTTAGTCTGTCACTAGCTTTGAGGCGTTCAGAGTTTACATCGCGTCTTGAAAGGATTTGAGGTGGCGGTTAGTGATACCAACTAGAACATCCCAAAGCACAGTTTGGTTGCAGCCATTCAGGCTGATGAACCAGAGCCGACTGGCAAATGCTTTCTCTGTCAGGCAGACGATGTGGACTACAGCATCTTCCACACGTGTCACCAGTCGGATAGCTTAAGGCTCATCAAGACCTACCAAAGCTTTAAAAGCAAAACCACCACCACATTTCTTAATCTTCCTCTAAAAATTCAGTGTAATTTTTGCCAAATACACATCAATTCTATAAAGCTTTTCTGTATATTCCTTTAAAATAACGCTAATCAGTAAGAACGTTAGTTCTAATGAGTGGTTCCACATTTGGAAGACTTTTTTTTTTTTAAAGTGTGTCTTGAAATTTTTTTGTCCCAAGACTCACAACCAACATGGGGCAGCTTTCACATAGCATTCTTTGCCTTTATATTGGGTCCGTCTGGAGGGCTTCGACTTTGCCATTATGAGTGGGTACCCATTGACCAATTCAAAGAAGATAAACCATATTCAGAAGAGTCACGATTCTGGGAGGTGGGTGCAGTCTCCTGGTAGGAAGTCTGTGAGCAACAGGCTTGCTTCGGCCACTTTATATTGCAGCCAGGTACTCGGGGCATCCTTCAACCTCTACTAGCAGCCTCCACAGCCCCCACAGAACTCCAGTGAAAAGGAAACGCAACCTTGCATTCATGTACACTGAAAGTTAGTAACATCGTAAATATGATTCAAGTATCCCTATGTTTTATTGAAAAGATGTCTTCCAAAATGGAAATAAAGAAAAAGCAAAAGTAAAGTGCTAGAAGAAAATTCAAAGGTGTTTGTGACTTGGGAGTACTTGGCAAATAGGTGGAAAGAAGAGGACGCAGGGAAGGACGTAGGGAAGTAGAATGGCTTTAAATCGCTTGTAGCCACATGGAAAAGATGAGTAAGACTTTGATAAAATAATGACGTGCCCTGGGCTCTGTTATGTTTTTCTAACTTTGAACATTCAGAGAGAAGCCAACCCTAGTAAATTTCCATGCCCACCAAATCAAGTGAAATCAAAGGCTTTCGCAAGCCTAGCCTGACAGTATGCAGGCAGGCACACGGTGCCAGCCTTTCTGAGAGAGGTCCTCACAACACTCGAGGGTCAAGCAAGTGCTATCTCTGGTAGGCCATGGGAGCCTAGTGTACAGGGACTTTAAACTCCCAGGGCCACGGAGTGGTGGGACTGAAAAGTGGTCTTGGCTGTGAGTCTATGAAGCAGCCCACCTCACACACAGCTAAGCCATTCTGCCCTGGGACACTGGCAAGTGAACACCCCTTAAAATGTCCATTGAGACCATTCGGAGAGTAACTCAGTAGAGGAAAGAGCTGTACTTACAAGTAGTGTGTTTTAATAATATGTTTCATAATATTTTAGATATTACACGGAAATATGGCTTGAGTTCTATAGGTTTTTAGAGCTGAAGAATCCAGGGTAATCTAACCATCACTAAGTTGTCAAGGTATACGGAGAACTTAACTGCCTTCGTTCTTCTATCAGCACAGGGTAGTATTCCCCTAGTCAGGACTCTTTTTTTCCAATTGATAAGATATAATTGCCCACCTAAGCATACAAAGCCTGGTACACATCCATCCCTTAAAAACATTCATAACAACCTGTAAAGGTACAGCATGGTATCTTTTTTTTTAATGTATTGAAATAGATTAGTGTTTTTTCCATCTTTATTAAATTGGGTTTTTTTATTTACATTTCAAATGTTATTCTCTTTCCCGGTTTCCATGCCAACATTCCCCTAACCCCTCCCCCTCCCATTCTATATGAATGTTCCCCTCCCAATCTCCCCATTACCACCCTCCTCCCAAGAATCATGTTCACTGGGGGTTCAACCTTGGCAGTACCAAGGGCTTCCCCTTCCACTGGTGCTCTTACTAGGATATTCATTGCTACCTATGAGGTTGGAGCCCAGGGTCAGTCCATGTATAGTCTTTGTGTAGTGGCTTAGTCCCTGGAAGCTCTGGTTGCTTGGCCTTGTTGTTCATTTAGTTTAATGTTAGCAACTGGTTTGCTGTATATGGCTTTTACTATGTTTAGGTATGGGCCTTGAATTCCTGTTCTTTCCAGGACTTTTATCATGAAGGGGTGTTGAATTTTGTCAAATGCTTTCTCAGCATCTAATGAAATGATCATATGGTTTTTATCTTTCAGTTTGTTTATATAGTGGATTACATTGATGGTTTTCCGTATATTAAACCATCCCTGCATACCTGGGATGAAACTTACTTAATCATGATGGATGATTGTTTTGATGTGTTCTTGGATTCGGTTTGCAAGAATTTTATTGAGTTTTTTGCGTCAATATTCATAAGGGAAATTGGTCTGAAGTTCTCCTTCTTTGTTGGGTCTTTGTGTGGTTTAGGTATAAGAGTAATTGTAGCTTCATGGAAGGAATTTGATAGTGCTCCATCTGTTTCAATTTTGTGGAATAGTTTGGATAGTATTGGTATGAGGTCTTCTATGAAGGTCTGATAGAATTCTGCACTGAACCCATCTGGACCTGGACTCTTTTTGGTTGGGAGACTTTTAATGATTGCTTCTATTTCTTTAGGAATTATGGGGTTGTTGAAATGGTTTATCTGTTCCTGATTTAACATTGGTACCTGGAATCTGTCTAGGAAATTGTCCATTTCCTCTAGATTTTCAAATTTTGTTGAATATAGGCTTTTGTAGTAGGATCTGATGATTTTTTGAATTTCCTCTGATTCTGTTGTTATGTCTCCCTTTTCATTTCTGATTTTGTTAATTTGAACACACTCTGTGTCCTCTGGTTAGTCTGGCTAAGGGTTTATCTATCTTGTTGATTTTCTTAAAGAACCAGCTTTTTTCTGTTGATTCTTTGTATAGTCCTTTTTGTTTCTACTTGGTTCATTTCAGCTCTGAGTTTGATTATTTCCCGCTTTCTACTCCTCCTGGGTGTATTTGCTTCTTTTTGTTCTAGAGCTTTTAGGTATGCCGCCAAGCTGTTGATACATGCTCTCTCCTGTTTCTTTCTGCAGGCACTCAGAGCTATGAGTTTTCCTCTTAGCACAGCTTTCATTGTGTCCCATAAGTTTGGGTATGTTGTACCTTCATTTTCATTAAATTCTAAGAAGTCTTTAATTTCTTTCTTTATTTCTTCCTTGACCCGGTTATCATTGAGTAGCACATTGTTCAACTTCCATGTATATGTGGGCGTTCTTCCCTTATTGTTATTGAAGACCAGCTTTAGCCTGCGGTGGTCTGATAGGACGCATGGGATTATTTCTATCTTTCTGTATCTGTTGAGGCCTGTTTTTTGCCCGATTATATGGTCAATTTTGGAGAAAGTACCATGAGGTGGTGAGAAGAAGGCATATCCTTTTGTTTTAGGATAGAATATTCTACAAATATCTGTTAAGTCCATTTGGTTCCTGACTTCTGTTAGTCTGTCTATGTCTCTGTTTAATTTCTGTTTTCATGATCTGTCCATTGATGAGAGTAGGGTGTTGAAATCTCCTACTATTACTGTGTGAGGTGCAATGTGTGCTTTGAGCTTTAGTAAGGTTTCTTTTATGTAGGTGCCCTTGTATTTGGAGCATAGATATTTAGGATTGAGAGTTCATCTTGGTGGATTTTTCCTTTGATGAATATGAAGTGACCTTCCTTATATTTTTGGTGACTTTTGGTTGAAAATCGATTTTATTCGATGTTAGAATAGCTACTCCAGCTTGCTTCTTAGGACCATTTGCTTGGAAAGTTGTTTTCTAGCCTTTACTCTGAGGTAGTATCTGTCTTTGTCTATGAAGTGTGTTTCCTGTAGGCAGCAAAATGCTGGGTCCTCCTTACGTATCCAGTTTGTTAGTCTGTGTCTTTTTATTGGGGAGTTGAATCCATTGATGTTGAGAGATATTAAGGAATAGTGAATGTTGTTTCCTTTTATATTCTTATTTGGAGGTGAGATTTTGTTTGTATGCTTGTCTTCTCTTTGTTTTGTTGCAAAACGATTAGTTTCTGTCTTTTTCTAGGGTGTAGCTTGCCTCCTTATGTTGGACTTTACCATTTATTATCCTTTGTAGGGCTGGATTTGTAGAAAGATATTGTGTAAATTTGGTTTTGTCATTGAATATCTTGGTTTCTCCATCTATGTTAATTGAGAGTTTTGCTGGCATTTGTGTTCTCTTAGGGTCTACATGACTTCTGTCCAGGATCTTCTGGCTTTCATAGTCTCTGGTGAGAAGTCTGCTGTAATTCTGATAGGTCTGCCTTTATATGTTACTTGACCTTTTTCCCTTACTGTTTTTAATATTCTTTCTTTGTTTTGTGCATTTGGTGTTTTGACTAATGTGTGACGGGAGGAGTTTCTTTTCTGGTCCAATCTATTTGGAGTTCTATAGGCTTCTTGTATGCCTATGGGTATCTCTTTTTTTAGGTTAGGGAAGTTTTCTTCTATGGTTTTGTTGAAGATATTTACTGGTCCTTTGAGCTGGGGGTCTTCACTCTCTTCTATACCTATTATCCTTAGGTTTGATCTTCTCATTAAGTCCTGGATTTCCTGTATGTTTTGGACCAGTAGTTTTTTACGTTTTACATTATCTTTGACAGTTGTGTCAATGATTTCTATGGAATCTTCTGCTCCTGAGATTCTCTCTTCTATCTCTTGTATTCTGTTGGTGATGCTTGTATCTACAGCTCCTTGTCTCTTCCTTTGGTTTTCTATATCCAGGGTTGTCTCCCTTTGTGCTTTCTATTTCTATTTTTAATTCCTTCAACTGTTTGACTGTGTTTTCCTATAATTCTTTCAGGGATTTTTGTGTTTCCTCTCTAAGGGCTTCTACTTGTTTACTTGTGTTTTCCTGCATTTCTCTGAAGGAGTTCTTTATGTCTTTCTTAAAGTCCTCCATCGTCATGATCAAATGTGATTTTAAATCTAGATCTTGCTTTCTGGTGTGTTTGGATATTCAGTGTTTGCTTTGGTGGGAGAATTGGGCTCTGATGATGCGATGTAGTCTTTGTTTCTGTTGCTTGGGTTCCTGCGCTTGCCTCTTGCCATCAGGTTGTCTCTGGTGTTACCTTGTTCTGCTATTTCTAGCAGTGGCTTGACCATCCTATAGGCCTGTATGTCAGGAGTGCTGTAGACCTATTTTCCTGTTTTCTTTCAGCCAGTTATCAGAACAGAGTGTTCTGCTTTCAGGCCTGTAGTTGTTCCTGTCTACTGGCTTTCAGCTGTTCTTGTGGGTGTGTGTCCTGAGTCCACCAGGCAGGTCACTTGGAGCAGAAAAGTTGGTCTTACCTCTGGTCTCAGGCCTGAAGTCACTCCTCAGGGCTTGGTTTCAGCTCTCCATGAGGGCAGCAACCAGAAGGGCCTGCCCCTCCTTATTCGGGGTCCCTGTGCACAGGGGGCCCAGATGGCGCTAGGCGTTTTCCTCTAGAGTCATAAATGTGGGCATAGAGTAGTCTCCTCTGGCTTCCCAGGCGTGTCTGCCCCTCTGAAGGTCTAGCTCTCCCTCCCTCCCATAGGATTTGGGTTCAGGGATCTGTTTCACTGGGTCCCTTCAGATCAGGGCGCAGCTTGAGTGCCCCTATCTTCCGGTTCCCAGAGGCCCTATACAGTTTCCTCTTGGGCCAGGGATGTGGGCAAAGGTGGGCAGAAGTGGTGGTCTCTCCTGCCCTGCAATCTCAGGATTGCCCATACTTCTGGGTGATGAGCTCTCTCTCCCATGGGGTTTGGGAGCAGGGAGCTGTGGACCGGGATCAGCGAGGTTCAGGCGCCAGCTAGAACCTCTAGTCAGGTAATTTTAAGAAGACATTTTTTCCTCAGTGTTATGTGCTGACAGGACAGAATTTTGGGGTGTCTAGAGAGCAGATTCTAGTTTCCCTGAGCCAACAATAATCAGCCATGGGCAGGGGAGGGCCCTCCTGGCCCCTCTGAGCCTATTTCTATCTTTATAAAGAGAGGCTACTATCAAGCAGAGAAACAAATCCACATGCTTGGCAAGGCAAGGTGGCATATTTGTTTAAAGGCAACATTTTATTTTGACACTGATAGGTACACTTGTTAAGGCTTGTTGTGGGAAGGGAGCTAAGTAATGAATCAGACACTAACAAGTCAGGAAATGGCCAAAATTTCAGGAGAGAGGCTGTAAGCAAGTGCCATGAATAATTCATATTCTGAATATTCCACGTACAATGAGCAACTTGTTCACAGCCAATACTTTAAAGTCATAGACTTTTAGTCATCATTGTAGCATCTGATCTCCAGGGTAAGTCGTTTCACTCCAATCTCACAGAAGAGGACAGTCAAGTGTGTTAGAGACAAACTTAGGAAGCCACAGCTCATGTCTGATGGACCCGGAACTGTTACAACCTAAATATTAGGCAGCATGTGTTAAACACTAGGTGCCAGATACTGGACCAAGAATCATAGGTGGAATCAACCCTTCCAGTAGTCCCGTAAAGCAGATGACATCATTGCCCTCGTTTTACAGATTGGAAAATGGAGGCTTTAGTAGTCAGGTTAAAGACAAATAAATAGCAGGGCTGGAAATGAAGTGGATCTGACCTAAAACCTGGCACACTACTCCCTCTGCCTTGTTCCAGGTCTTGGCTTTCTTCTTAAGCGTAAATGTCTTTGTTACCAGCAGAGTCATGATTTCATTCTTGCATTCATTGATTAAGAGTTCAAGCATCATTAAAATAGCAGTTACTTATACAATCATGTTTGCCTTAACGATAGCTTCATTCTAACAGACCTTAGAAATCTAACAACATGAGACTCGGGCAAAAAAAAATATGTTGGCATTATTGGGGCTGTTATCTAGGGGCAAGGCTGATGTTGGCAGAGCCGAATTCCTTTACAGAAAACAAACAAGCAAACAGACTCTTTCAGCCAAACCATTTCCTGTAACCGAGCTTGAGATGCCATTGAATACACTGGCATGCTTTAGAAGTCTCTTGTTTTCAAAACAAAGGGAGGGAAAACTATGCTGGGGTGGGAGGGGGCATGATCATGAGTTGGAATGGACAGCAGGACAAAGATGGTCCCAGATCAGGAACCAAGAAAACTCCACGTAGAAGATGTAACTTCTTGGAAGACCAACCCTTAGTGACGTCCAACTGGTCACTTTTCTAAGTTCTGCCATTCTCATCTGTCTCTGCTACTAGATTATAATTTACACCTTCACCGTGTTCTGGATGGGGTGAAGATACACACAGACAAATAATTTCTAACACACACTTGTCAGAATGTCTAGTGCAGAGGACTCTGGCTGGAGATCAGTAAAATCCTCACTGGGGAACTGGTGAGATTTTCTTTTGAGTGCCAAAGCTCAAAGTTTGTCAGGCAAACAATTCTACACAGATGTGTCACTTACAGTAATTTCTGGCACACTTAAGCTTACCTCTATTTTGAAAAAAAAAAAAGGCATGCTTGTAGTTTTTTTGTTTTTTGTTTTGTTTTGTTTGTTTGTTTGAGTTTTTTGTTTTTTGTTTGTTTGTTTGTTTTTTGTTTTCCTCACTGAAATTTGAGGCCTTTATCCAGAGGAGGCTAATTTAGACTGTTTTCCAAGTTACTAACTCAAGGTTTGAATTCCAGAACACACGAGAGTCTATAGAAATGCTGTTGGATGTTTCTGCTAGCCCCACACACTTGATCAGTATTCATCCTCTGTTTTCCAGGAAGAGGAAGTGATTCTGAATCAGACTTGCCCCACCGGAAGTTGCCAGATGTGAAGAAAGATGATATGTCCGCACGACGGACTTCTCATGGTGAGCCGAAATCAGCAGTGCCTTTTAACCAGTACCTCCCGAACAAAAGCAACCAGACAGCCTATGTCCCAGCCCCTCTGAGAAAGAAGAAGGCGGAGCGGGAGGAATACAGGAAGAGCTGGAGTACGGCCACCTCCCCCCTGGGCGGGGAAAGGCCCTTCAGGTAGGAGTGAGGTTTCTGTTCCTTGATGTACCTTATGAAGGGATGAAAGTGGCCAATGCATCCCAGAGAGCTTGTCATAAAATGTTGATTTCATGAAGGTCCCTAGAATCTCACGTGGTGCGCAGTAGATATCCAACAAATCCTTTGCTGAGGAGCTGCTGCTCTGAGGCCAGTTCTGTTGACAGAATGTGGAAAACACGTCACATGGCCTACTGTGGAGTCTGCCCGATTTCTGATCCTGTTATAGTGGGTGTACAAAGATTATACAAAAATATTCTTAATGCTTTTCTATAGAACCAGCTCAGATAAGAGACACATGGAGAAAGCTTGAAGACTCAAGTGTAGACAAGTGTCACAATAAATACAAGATGTAGGGTATTTTGTTTTTAGAGAAGGAAACTATTCCCTTAATGTCTTTATTAATGTACATATTTATTCTGCAAGTATTTATTGAGTGTCTATTACATGCTGGATGCTGTATTTGGGGTCTAGGGGCCCAATAGTAAGATACTAAGAAACAGGTCCTGTCTTTATAAGGACTTAATATTTCATTATTATTATCTATGGTTTTCCCCACTAAGGAAATGCTTCTTAAAATTTGTATGTGTTGATCAAAACTAATGAATTTTACCTTTTACAGTAGAAAGGGTTTTTTGCTTTCAATATCGAGTTTTCAAGAGCCCTTGTTCAGTATGGAGGAGAAATGCATTGTAGGGATTAACTACACTAAGTTCACCTCACCTTAGCAGCATCCTATCCTGTGCTGTGACTATTTTTCTAAGTTAAAAGTGCTATCAAAATGCCTTAGAAGCGATGTCTAGTCCGTTTCCTGACCTGCCTGTTAGCTTGGTAAACCGTGTTGTCCGACTCACTAGTTACCCTGAAACCATAGAGGAGGAAGGGAGTGAAACAGGGTCTCCCACTGAAGATGACCCCAGCAGCCAGATGGACCCTGACGGGAAGCCTGAGTGTGGGTTAGAAGCTCCTCCCAGCAATGGTGAGGCGCAGTCCCCTGAGGATGCTGCTGCAGTGCCAGCTGCTATTCCTGAAGACAGAGAAGCTGTGGAAAGGCAAAAACGCAGAAGGCTGGAGCAAGCTGGGATCAAGGTCATGCCTGCAGCACAGCGCTTTGCCAGGTTAGCTCTGCCAGCTGAGGGCTGGGCTGGCCGGCCTTCTGCATGCCCGCAGGTTTGGATTCTGGCTAGCAAATTGGACTTCTCATCCTGTTACCCCAGTTCCTACGTGTCCATCCCATCAGTCGCCTCTGCTCTGGACAAATAGAAATAGATACTCTGCCTTTGGGGCATGTCTCTGCTAAGTCCTTGCCTACATTAAATGGAGATAAAGCAGGAGCTCCTCTCTGCTTCCTTAGACCCCATCCCTTCAGTCAGTTGTGTGGGCTGCAGGATTCACCTAGCAATAACATTCTATTTTCCTACTGCTTGTGTCTTGTTAACGTTCATCCCACTCCTAAATGGCTCATTACCCCATGGCCCATCATTAGAATAGGTTCAACATCTGGAAATAGAGGAAGGACGATCTATTCAGAGAGAACAACTGACTTACAAAAACCCATGGGTCTGCCTTCTCTTAAGGAGTAGTAAGGACCGAACTTGTCGGTGTGTTTTCAAAAGCTAAGACTGGTACAGTGACCTCTCTTCATTGCAGCTTAAAGGCATTAGCATACAGCGCGACTGACTTCATGAGGTGGGTGGGATGAAGTGTTTTAGCAGCCAGAGCTACAGAATTCTATGGGTCTACTGTCTTGTGGAGAGTTCCGAAAAGCTTGTTTCTTTTTTATGTAAGAAGCACAGTGAGCCCCACAAATAACCTTGCAGGCAACGCTCACCTACCGAATGGATGCTCAGAGCGATTTGACACTTGGAATTCATTCCACACCCATTTCTTCCTTTTCATTTTAAAGGTTAGGAACACACTCGTGTTTTCAGAGTAAGAAAAAAAGGATGGGTGATTGTATTAATTATTTTTCTTGGTGCTGTGAGAAAATATCTGACCTAAGCTACTGAAGGGAAGCATGATTTATTTTTGTTCATGGTCTCGGGGGATTTTAGTCCATGATGTCAGGGAAAGTGTGGAGGTGGGAGGGGTTTGGTCTTATTGACAGGTGCATGAAGCAGCCGGTTTTATTGTAATGAATGGGACCCATAAGGCCAAGCTACAGACCTCAACTTGTTCCCGGTGACTCACCTTGGCCAATCGTATCCCTTGCCCCAAAGGTTCTAGAATCTCTCAAGCAGGGTCACCATCTAGAGATCAAATCAACAAATACGTGAGCCAGTGGAGATTCTGGGGAGAGTTTACCTTCAAACCATAGCAACGATAGGAAGCAACCTATAGAGCTGGTCAGAGCTGACATGGCAGCCAGATTCAGGTACTTTGTCCATAGCACCGCATCTGATCCCACACGTGTGTTTCACTACATGCTCCCTCCGTGGTTATCTCCATGGACTAGTTCTTAGTTGGAATTTCCAGGGTTGGCTTTTATATATCTAATTGTAGGGAAACTTTTATTGGTTTAAAAAAGAATCTATTTCTTCTCATCCCTACCCAAATATTTAAGCTACCTACCCTAAACACTAGAAATTCTGGTGTAAAAATCCTACTTGTGTTATAAATAATTCTCTGAAATAATGAAGAATAATATCATACCATATCTTCTGAGTATTCACATATTCTTTGACTGTGTTGGACATGTGCTTTCCCTGTATCCTTCAAGCATCTACTTATCCCAGAGACCAAGCTAGAAGCTAAATACGGAAATGAATAGCATCCCATCACCACGGACCATATTTCCAACTTGTCTGTCTCCCCTCTTCAAGTTTAGAACACAGAGAAGATATTACTGAGTTATACAGATAAGACCATGAACAATCAAATCTGCACATCTTTGATGCACATACCTTTGTTTTTATCCTATCTGTGAATCCTTGGGAGGGTGAGCAAAGAGATGCTAAGACAAAGTTGTGTACAGGCTGGGAGTTCAGTAAGTGGCCTGCGCCACTCGGTAACTGCAAAGCGTATTTTACAGTAAAACATTGAATTTTTTGATAATGATTCTTATTCAATATATAGACATTTCGTCATGGTTTAAAATGTGGTTCTGGTGGGGATATTATATTTAGGTAGTCATTTTTTTGCTTCCTACATGTTTGCTGTTATCTGATTTAACTTTTTTATCTCTGTCATCCAAGTTAACTATGAAGCAGAAGTGTGCAGACCTGTTAAAGTCAACATGCCTCAAACTTTCTCACACTATTTAAATTCATGTTGAGGCAGCCATATTCCTAGAGACAGCCCCAACAGCAGCACCATATATCTGTTCTGGTCACCATGAGTTCATTTGCTAGACAGGTTTTCAGTTTCTAGTTCACTCCTAAAGGCATGACCACCATGCCACATACACATAGCACATGCCACATGCACATGAACATGCCACATGCACATGCCAGATGCCATATACACATGTCACATGCACCTGCCACATATACATACCGCATACACATATCACATACACATGCACATGAACATGCTACATGCACATGTACATGCCACATACACATGCTGCATACACATACCACATACACATATCACATACACATGCACATGAACATGCTACATGCACATGAACATGCCACATACACATGCACATGCCACATGCACATGCCCCCAACCCAGCACGTCTGCATTTTCTCACTTAACTTTTTCCAAGGCACAGTAGACTTGAGAGTCACCCTAAGTTTATCCACACTTAGGGTCCTGTTTTTAATGTGGCTGAAATTTGCTTA
This sequence comes from Rattus rattus, assembly GCF_011064425.1. Lineage (NCBI taxonomy): Eukaryota > Metazoa > Chordata > Mammalia > Rodentia > Muridae > Rattus > Rattus rattus. Next base: position 24,111,850 of record NC_046164.1, read on the forward strand.
ACTGGAATGAAATGCAAATCATGGGGAAAAAAACCAGAAACCAAACAAACAAAAAAAACCAACCAACCAACCAAACAAACAAAAACCCAAGACCCTCCGTGTGTGGGAAATGAACATATAAATCACTGAACCTATGCCAATGTCTCTCAAGGCATTTGACCCCAAGTCTCTTGTTTTGACATCCAGATGGATTCTGGTCATCACAGTTTTGGACCCAGCCAGAAGCTAAAGATAATTTTTGAGGCTGTTTCTCAGTTGGGAAAGACTTTGTCCAGGAAGTGCTGTACAAGAAATGGACCAACACATTAAAGGGTGGGAGCCAGCCTTTGTAGCCAGGCCACTTTTCTGTCTGCTTCTCAAGAGTCCTCACACACCTCGTTGTGTTACTTTTAAGCCACTATGCACACAGGTACAGTCATTCCACTTCCAACGATGTTAGAAGCCTAGAGGATCCACACTGCTTGTGGAAATATAAACCAGGAGGTGTCTAAGCATCGAGGAGCAGAACATAGGACTTCTCAATAAATGTGTGGCAGTTGATATTTATTAGAGTTTTCCATAGAAGTTAAAAAATTATATAAACTGCTTTTTCTTCTATTTTATTTTATGACCATGTTAACTTAATTAACCCTCCCCCATAAGATTCTGCAAAAGAAGCCAGATTCCTTTTTTAGAGGGTAAAATAAGAACCAAGATTCACTTCCCCTTAAATTAAAACACCATGGAGATTTGAGTTCTCTTATTTGGCGTTTCCCATTGGAGAAGTCAATTTTTTACTGAATTATAGGTTTCACGTGACTGTGCTCCTTTCCTAATTATTAGCATGTGTTTCATCACTCACTAGTTCTGCTAGTCTGTGGATGTTCTCAACCACGCCGTAATTAATGACAGAGGGGACAGCTCTCCAGGGAACAATCGACATTTTAGAAATCTTCAGAGGAAGAGCAGATGTAGCCCAGTGCCAGACACACTCTCTTCTACATCCCTCTCTACCAGATGCCGGCTCCCTGCTTCTTTCTGCACAGATCTCCCAGTCTAGGGACCAGACACAAGCATGACCTTTGTGACTCTGGATGTGTCTGCCATGCCTGGAGACAGGGTAACAGGGAGGTTTCTGCTGTTGCCCATGACATTCCCAAGAGAACGAACAGGCCTTTCTGGAGAGCCCAGTTTCTTTGAATAGAACAAACTCACTGCCAAGCCAAGCTGGCTGTTCACTGCCAAGTAAAAGAGGGTAAAAGGGAATGCCAGCTCTTCCTTAGTTTATTTATAGTGTGTGTGTGTGTGTGTGTGTGTGTGTGTGTGTGTGTGTGTGTGTGTGTGTGTGTTATATGCGTGTTTCTGTTCTTGAGCATACAGAGCCCAGAGGAGGGCATTGTGTGCATGGCTCTGTCATTCTCCAGCTTGTTCCTTAGAGCACAGTTTCTGGTTGAATCTGGAGCTAGGCTGCTGGCCAGAAAGTCCCAGTGGTGCCCTTATCTCTGCCCCTTACTCCAGCACTGAAGTCAGGGAAGCTCCCTCTTAAAGGCAAGCGAATAGCCACTCTCCTTAAGTGGGTGCTGCAGATTTAAAGCCAGGTCCTCTCGCTCGTGCAGCAAGGGTTCATCTACAAGCTGGCTCCCCAGCTCCCCACCCCCTTCCTTAGTTTTAACCATTATCTCATATGCTTTGAAATATATAAATAAACCTTAGACACTCAGAGACAAACATTTTTTTCCTGCCCTATCCCATGCACTGGGCCCTTAATCTCTCCTGTCATGATAGCATTCCTTTTTTCCTTCCTTTTTTTTAAACATGAGGCTGGCAGGGTTGCCAGGCTATAAGCTGGGCTCTGCCTCACTGTAGTCCAAGCAGGTCTTGAACTTGAGATCTCCCTGACTCAGCATCCCAAGTAGCTGAGATTGCAGACCTGTCCCCTCAGGTGCCACTAGGGTTCTGCATTTCAAATTGCATATGGGTTATAGTCCTTCTAGTAAACAATGTCCACCCCGTAATTGACAAACCTACCAGTAGATACAGATCTGCACAGCCGGGCTTGGCTGCTCATGTGGACTTAAAGTCATTTAGCTAAGTTCATAAAACTTGAACTAAGTACCTTACTATTCTATGCAAAATGGACATCATATTTCCTGGTTTGTAGAGTTCTCGTGGTCACCAGTCTACGTATTAGCTGCTCAGATTTGTGGTTATTGCAAAAAATAAAAATATGCCAGAGTTTACCAATAGGCTGTTTTTAAGGAATAAATAATACAGAATAGAAGTCATTGAAATCTTTTTGGTAAGTATATACTTGTGACTATTCTTCTACATATCTGCCTTCAATGCATTTTTATTTCATGGTCAGTGATGCCAGCCAATAATTTACATCATTTTTCATCTCTCTGAGATGGCCACAAAGCTCTCAATTTAAAGAATTCATACAATGAATAAGAATTACTCATAGTAACAGTGTTCCGGTTGGAGTAAAGATATTCCAGAGACGGGAATATCATGAAGTGGCCATTGATAGAGAAACTTTATTCAGTCTCTTCTTTGAAGCACACATATCTAAATTGAGATCACTTGAAATGAGTCCTGCCACACTGGGCAGTTAGCCTAAAAAGAAACACTTGGGGAATTTGCAGCCCAGCTGGGCTTGCAAGATGCATAAGGTACCAGATTCAAGCTGTTCAAATTGGCATTGTAAATTGGCAGGGCCATTTGCATACATGCATACTTTTTATTTTAACTAATTCTTTCAGAGATGAAGCCGGGGCCTCCTGGTCGAGAAGTAGAAAGAGTTTTAGTCTTAGACTTGGTTCATACAGATGACTGGCGCCACACTGAGGTGCAAGAATATGTGAGGTGTGTGCTTCCTACTGAAAGGGCTTTGTAAGATAATTAAAAATGTCGACCTAAATTGTGAGGTATGATTAATTAGCATTCTGCTATCATCGGTCTTCTGAATGTTGTTGTGCAATGCAATTTACAACTCTATTCTAAGCACGACTCACAGAATCCCTTTATTTAGTTACCAAATTACTTCCCTTTCTCCTATCTCACGGTAATGATGATGCCTTTTTTTTTTTGGTAAGACACTCTGCTTTCAAAGCTGTTCCTGGAATTGTTGTTGGCCCAGTCAGTAGCACAATGTTCTATTCATTGTCATGGAGCAGAGTCCCTGGAACCAGCCTGCCTTGATTTGTATTCGAATCTATGCAAGAGCTCTTTGACCTTGTGCAAATTTATTAGCCTAGTTTTTCTACTTGATAAAATGACAATGAGTGTATACAGACCATAGGCTATGCAACTTTAGTGCTAGAATTACTATTAGGAGGAATTCTAATACATAGCTTATGTTCATTATCCACTGGCCAGCATCATTATAATCGAGGTTTTTTTTGGTTTTTTTGTTTGTTTTTTTTTTTTTTTTTTTTTGTTTTTTTTTTTTTTTTTTTTTTTGGTTTTTTTTTTTTTTTTTTTTTTTTTTTTTTTTTTTTTTTTTTTGTGTTTTTTTTTTTTTTTTTGTAATGACTCTGAAGTAGTTCAGTGATCTGATGTCTTCTTCCAACCATTCTTCATGGCCATAGTTGACTAATCCAAGTTGATCTTTGCCAGACATGTCAACTAAAAAAATTCAGGGAGGAAAGTGAACACAGTTTAGGGAGAGACTAGGCAGAAGACTGAGAGTTGAGTGTGCAACTAAGGGCAGGATTTGATGCTTTCGATAATGTGTGTGTTGAGTAAAACACCGTGCACACATTTGTTTTAAAATCTTGAGATTTTTAAATCAATGGGAGCAATGGCTAATAGTGGGGAGGGGTTATGAATATGACCAAGCATATTTTTATTTTCCAAAACTCACACAGGAAATCTGTTGTCACTAAAGCAATGACCTCCTTTGGTACAATATGACACAAAGTAGTAGCCAGTGGACTAACTGGTCAACCAGAGTAGACTGATTGCTGTCTCTGTCCTCAGCCAGGTCAATTCCTCCTCTCTTCATTCTTGACATGAGTTTGGCTTTTGATAAAGAAAAATTTAATCTTTACATTTTTTAGACCATGTATTTAGCTTGTGTTTCCATATATGTATATGTGTGTGTGTGTGTGTGTGTGTGTACAAGTGTGCTATAGTGTGCATGTAAAGGTCAGAGGACAATTTGTGGGAGTCAGTTTTCTCCTTCCACCACATGGCTGTCACTGTGGGCTACAGGCTTCTTCACCCACTGAGCCATCTTGCCTTACCTTAAGCACATTTTGGTGGGTCCATGGGACTGCAGTACGACTGATTAAGCTTGCGTTTGTGCATGGTAGGCAGGTTCTCTGCCACTAAGTTATGACCTCAGTTCAGGAACTTTAAATTGACTTTTCACAATCTTTAAATCACCCCGACAAAATAGGTACACTTTTTTTTTTAGAAATCAAATTATTTTGATTTGCTTGTCTGCTATGTCCTTAGCTCAAGAACGTTTAATCATCTCTCCAAAAGCTCATGCAAATAGGTATGCTTTTGTAGAAATCAAATTATTTTTATTTGTTTGTCGTCTTTTATGAACTGAGAAATACAATCAGTGATGGGGGATTAAACATTCCAACCCATATTGGGACTTCAAAATGAAACTGGTCTTTTAAATGGAAGAATGGGAAATTCTTTGAAGGCCACATAAGCACAACTGCTGTCTTGCGCACCATCCCAGGATGGAAAGAAAAAAAATAAGAAAAGTCCTAAAGCTTACTGCTTGACACGTTACCATCAGATTACCTTTAGCAATTTAAAGCTTCTGTTTTTAAGGGGCCTTCGAGAATCCTTTGAAAATGAAAATCATCTGTAGCAATAATTTGGCAGAGTGCCTTTACCATGCTGTCCTGCACCTCTACCAATAGAAAGGAAGCAGACCCGGCAAGATGGAGAGCCTAGGGAGTGGGGGAGAGGAAGCAGGTGTTGATGGGAGAACGCAGGGCTTGATCAGCTTGTATGTCATCCTCTGAGGCCTTTAAACTGTTCCATATGTCTCCGTTCAGCTCAGTGTGCTGCAGAAAGATCGTCCTTAGGCTTTGTACTGAGCACATGTCCTGTTTTGGAGCACAAGGCTTCATGCATGTGTTTTCCTCCAGAGTCATATCTTGGGCTCCTTCTTTTGCTCTGTCAGCTAAAACCAAACTGGGTGGTACCTTACTGTGTGTATCACAAATGTGGTGATGAAGGTGGCGGTGAGGAGCCCCCTACTTTCCCCACTGTTTCACAGAAAGATTTTGGATTGTCACTTTCTGAGCCATTTAGGATCTTGCTGTTAAGGATGCTCGTTGAGCCCTGCAAATTACATGACTTCTCAGTGTTGTTTGTATCTGGCTGAATTCAAGGGGAAGCCTATTCTAATCGTGCTGCAACTAAAATGAAAGGTGCTGCCCTTTGAACTAACAGCATTGAGAGAACTTTTCAATAACAGCAAAGCCTGGAGATGGGGATTTAAACTTTTTTTTTGATCTGATCACACGGGGAGTTCCATTTGATTTTGCTCTATCAGTCAAAAGCAATTGAGTGAAGAGAAAGAAGCTATTCGTGATATAATCCTTCGGAAAGAAAACCCTTTCCTGGCCCACCAACATGGCAAAGACTCTGAGTCGGAAGACGAAGCTGCATGCCTGCTGCCTGACCTCGAGAAAGATGACTTTGCTGCAAGGAGGGCGAGGATGAACCAACGCAAGCCAATGGTGCCACTTAACCAACTGCTGTACGGGCCTTACCTAAAAAACGATGCAGCGAAGGCAGGCAGCAGCCAACACCTCTCAAAGGGACCGTCAGACAAGAAAAGTCTAGGATATAAAAGGTGTGCACTCTGTGTGTGTCTATATAAGAAGGAGCATCATTTAGCAAAAATGCTTGGTACGTGGCCCCCATCCCTCTCTTTCCAACCCCTTGTCTTGTAAATTTGCATCACTGGCCAAACTAGACATGGCCAACTGCCTTTAAGAGAACAACTAATACTTCAGGGTACTCCACTCCATTCAAAGGGCACAGAAAACAGCCACTGCCTTTCTATTAGTCTCTGGAATTAGGAAGTTTTAGATAGAAGGGAAAGAACAAAACTTATTCTTTCCTTTCTTACATAAACAAGATAAATAATGGTGGATTTTTTTTTTTTTTACCGAAAGGGTAGATACCATGTAGTGATTACCATGTAGGTTTAATGGCTGGAGTTTAGATTCCCAGATCCATAAAAATCCAAGACGCAGTAGCATAAGTGTCTAATCCCAGTGCATTCCTGCCTACCAGGCAATGGGAGGTAGAGACAAGAAAAATTGTCAAAAGCTTGCAAGGCAGCTAGCCAAGCACGTGTCAAATAAATAAGAGAGAGCCTGTCTCAAACAAGGGAAAAGGCGAGGCTCAAAACATGAGGTTGTCCTTTGACCTCCACATGAGGTCATGTCATGGCACATGAGCACATGTATTCACACATACAAACACACATCACACACTTCTTCAGGCTTATGATGCTCTTCCACGTGTATTATCACAGAAATCACTCTCAAGAGAACTTCCTAGTCCCATCTTTCTCCCCTTATCTTAGTTCAAATGTCCACAATCTGAACCATTTACCGACTGACATCACACTACAGGTGGAAAACCCCACACCTGACCTCACATCAGGTCAGGTGAAAATGCAGGTGCACTGAAAATGTCATATACAGACCACCTCTGGGCCATGCCTGTGGCACGCACATGAAACGTTTAGATTTGAGTCCCAGGCCAAGATATTTTATTATGTCTGTCAAAAATACTCTAAAATAAAAAAATAGAATCCAAAACGCTGCTGCTCTAAAGTATTTTAGGTCAGAGTTGTTCAGCTCATACATGTTGGGGTGAATGGAGGAAGGGAAATGTAGTCCCGTGGGATTTGAACAGTGATTTTTGTATTATGAGAGATGGCAAGAATCAAGGTGTCTACCTGCAGAATTTCACCCTGGGAAATGTATCATCTTGTGGTTTTTCCTTAAATCAAAATCTGAGTTCACATCGTCATTATTTCCCTGCTGTTCACTTTAGAGAATTGAAGGCTATGGAACTAAGAATATCGTTCTCTCTCGCACTTCTTTGACTTAGAAGATGATCTTTAGGCAAAATTATTGAACTTAGTAAACAGCTGGTATTTTGTTGTTATCTGTGTTATGCTTTACTTTGGACATAGTTTTATGCAACCCAGGCTGGCTTTGAACTCCTTTTCCTCCTGTCATTGTCTCCCAGATGCTAGGATTATAGATAGATGTGCACCACTCTGCTTGGCACACGTACACAAAGGCTTTTAGATAGAACGTTTAAGTATACGATTGACACAGCTTTAGTTTAAACTACATTTGTCAACCTGCATTTAATTTAGTAGAACAACCTGAGAATATCAGTTCAGTATCCGTAAAGGTAAACAATTACTACCCAGAGAAAAGAGTGTGTATTCTCTACTCTGCTTACAGGGACAAACCCAGGCTCATGCTATGAAACAGAATGAGGTTGGATGTTGAAGCTTTCTTTCAGAATCAACTTAAATGTACTCTCTACATTAACCATTTACGGCTGAGAGTTCACATCTGGGTTTCATGTCTGAACCATGCGCCTGCTATCTCCAGACTAATCCTAGAGTTTGGATTATGCCAAACTCATTACTGACATTTACTGATGCAGTAAAAAAAACACATTCTAAGGGGGACTGAGAGATTCCATCAGAAAACTTGAATTCATTGTAGGGACTTGAATAGTGTGGGAATTGGGCATCGTTACTGTCAAAATGAAATCTCATTACCATTTTCGGCAGTCTTTCAGTCAGCCGTGGCTAGACAAGTTAGAGACTGAAAAAATCTGCTTATTACAGTATTAAAATGTGGTATGAAGGACTGGCGATGTAGCTCAGCGGTTGAGCAGTCATGGAGCATGTGCGAGGCCCCAGGTCCCATCCTGTGAAGGTACCCACAGCTCCTATTAATTCCAAGGTTTTGAGAAAGGAAAGGATGCTCCTGTCATTTCGCTCTGTCCCCTCCTCTGAGTTTCCGTACTTGACATTCTGTCTGTCTGCTCCCCTCTCCTTGAACTTGACTTTTTCAATGATGTGGGGGCCTAAATCAAATCAACAGAGACCAGGGGCATCGAGAAGATGTGAACAGAGTGGTGGCCTGCGTCATGCAAACCCAGGAGAGTGAACCACTGGAAATGAATTTCAGGAAGGCACCAGACCTTCAGAAGGATGACCTGGCCCAGAGGAGAATCCAGGGCAGACTTAGCCGGCACCGTGAGGCTCCAAGCTTCATCAAACTCTCTGGTATTACAGAAGCCGACCTGGAGACTTGGGAGAGATTGAAAGTGTCAGGAGAGACGAGGTGTGCATTGGTTTAACCCCCAGCAGTGGTCGGGTTTAACATTTAGAGAATTGAGCAGTTACCCTTATTTCCTTTTCTGTTTTGGTGGCTAGAAAGTACCTCTCCAAACACAGAGTGTCTGGAAGCGAGCACGTTCTGTGAGAGAGGAAACATTAATACCAAGAGCTACGTTAGCAGAAAGCATCTTCTTTACCCAGCTGACTTTCTGCAGGCGGTTATGTATTCTCCTAGACTTGCTTACTATAAAGAATTTCGACTTGAATTTTGAATAACCAACCATTTCGCTTTGCCTACAGTTTTCTTACACTATCAATCCTGGTGTTGCGATTGATGCTTTGAAGGCAATAGAAACTTAAAGTACTATTTACCAAGACGAGGACAATGATCATTTCTTCATTTAAATGGTTGATGGGAGAGCCATTGGGTTCTAGCTATGGTAGTATTGTTCATATATCTAGTTTTGTCTTTTCAACCTCACCTTGATTTGTATTTGCCTTGGAATTCCTGGAATTGATTTCTGGTTCTGACCAGGGATGGAGATGCTCAGAACACCTGTGCCCCAGAGCCCTCACCAGAAATCGATGCAGAAACCGCCATTCGGGATGACTTTGCCAGCCGTAAAGCAAGGGCCTATAAGAAAGCGCCCGGCCCCAGGCAAAAATTTGTACACTTTGGGCCTGTGACAGAGATAGACCAACAAACTTGGCAGCGGCTCAGCATTGGCAAGGCGGGGCCTAGGGACAATGTGGAGGTTCTCAGTCACAGCAGCCAGAGCCGAACTTCCTCCGGGCCACCTCCCTCTACTACTACTTTTGACTTAAAGGAAGAACAAATGCTTAGTCCACAGAGTGACTACAGGTATTTTCCCCCTCTGGTGCAAAGAGGTCTGCATGGGACTCAAATGCTGCTTTTAAAGTTGGCTGGGGCTAGGGACATAGCTCTGTGGTAGAGCATACACATAAGCTTAGCATGTGCTAGATCCCCAGCACCAGAACCAAATCAAAATCAAAATAAAACAAAAACCAACCAATCAACAAACAAAAATTCAAGAGTTTGATGAGATACATTACACAAACCTCTAGAGATGACATATATTTGATAGACTCTTCCATAGGACAGCAGAAAAACTGTAATGAGGGCCCATCACTGGGGAAGCATGTGTATGATGATACTGGCCAATGTCTGTTTCCAGTCTGTTTTCATGGGAATCAGTGCCTGAGAAGGCCAGGAATATCTACAGCCATCCCTTTTGGTCTAACCATTGAGCATCATCTTGTTAGTTGAACCACTTGAAACAGTCAAGTGGAATGTCATAATGATTCTGCTTGTGTCTTCTGAATACGTAAAACCTGACGTACGTACCAACATCTCCCTCTCCTGTCCCACAGGTACCTTGTAACCCAGTTTTGGACATCCAAGTAGACCCACAAAAGGGGGCTCTCCCTTCTCCTCAGCTTTCAAAGTCTCCAGTAAATCAAGACTGGAAGGAGACTAGAGAATGGGTCTCTCTAGTCAGGATTTCTTGGTGACAGCACTGCTCAGACTAGGGAACCAGCTCATCAGCCTAAAAAATCCCCTCTTCTCTGGAGGCCCTCCATCCAAAGCCCTATTCTGGGGTTCAGTTCTATCATCTGGTCTCCAGTCTCTTAGGCAGAAGTAGAACATTTCTAGGTACCTTGCTTGCCCTAGGACCTCCATCCCACCTTCCGGGTAGGAGCCATGAGGAAAGAAAACATGGAATTCATCCAAATACTTTGTCCTTGAGACCCAAAGAAATAGGAGGTGGTCCGTGACCGGTAGAGCAGTCTTTCGAGCTCTAGACTGATTGACACCGTCAAAGGGGAAAAGCTGTACATATGGGTGTGTCAGGAACACGTGATGAGGCTTCCAGGCTCCAGTGTCTGAGAGAAAGATAAGGCAGAAAACTCATGAGACATGCATCCTGGGGTCCTCCAGTGCACACTGGGCCCTCACTTAGTCCTGTGGTGACTAGGTGTCACCATGCCCCCTAGGTGCGTTGCAGGCCTTTGGAGAACTCACATTCCAGCATCTAAGTCAGAGTATGGCGCCTTTACTAACAGGCCTGTGGAATGACAGCTGAGCATCTCTCTTCACCTTTCAGTCTCCTTTCATAACTCTCTTCCTCTTGCCTCCTGTCACCAACGCCACCTGATTAACGCTAGGACAGTGCCTTCTGGCACCGATGGCCGTCTCAAAAAGGCCCCATGGCTGGCGCCAGTGCTGGAGTCTCAGGAAGAACAGGTCTGCATTCAGAGCAACAACCCAAAGACTGAGGAAGGTGAGGCATAGCGTGTCCTGCCTCCCAGGTAGTGATGGGTGACAGGCAAGCAGGCTTTTGGGAACTTTTTTTTTCTCCTATAACAAAACTGTCCTCTCCAGCTCTAGTTACACCCACACGCCTGCCACAGGAAAAAGAAGAAGTTATTAAAAAAGAGCCTGAGATGCTGCCGAGGGTACAAAGACCAGAGGGAAGCAGCGGACCCCTGTGAGCCTCCTGCCTGCATTCTCTGTTGTGCTGCTCTGCTATGCGTGGCTTATGTGTGCCTATATAAGAGCTCAGCGTCCTGTGTGCCCTCGGTGACTGAATCAGAGGGAAGTAAAGGTGCTTAAAGGGACATACTCATCATAGGACAGAGTTGTGCTTCTGGGGTCCGCTCTGAATGGAGATTTTCGCCTTTGCATGTGACTGGGGACTGGCCTGATTCCCTCCTCATGACTCGTGAAAAGCGGAATTGGAACCATTTCCGAGTACCAGCTGCATGACAGAGGCCTCCGCAAATAAAAAGGGGGATTTCCTACACAGCGGCTCCATCTCCACGCACTTCTGCTTCCATGAGTGTCAGTGAGTGACACTGTTGAATTCCTTTAGCAGTAAATGGTCTTTAACTGGTCGGACCAAATGTTGCCCTAGAGCATGGCCTCTGGCCTCTGAGTGAGAGCCTTTGGGAACAGAAGTGAAGATGGAGAAGAAAACAGCTCCTTCTTGGAGTGGCCGTGGCCTGGAAAGGCCAGAACAAGATGGCTGATTCACAAAAAGATGGTACGATGACCAGGAGAACTGAGATACTCCCTAGACATCCAGATCCGAACCAACCCATTTCCTTTTGCACAGCAGTAGGGAGCTAGGAGTCTGCCAAGGGTATGCCCAGGAATGATCGGAAGTCAGGTTATCCTGTACCTCTGTGAAAATGTGTCTCCAGTCCAGGCCTTGGCATGTGCTTTGAGTGTTTTACTAATGCCTCATGCTGCAACAAAGCCACTTACCTGCCTCTGCTAGAAGAAACAAAATGATGGACACAGCCCCATGAATCCAGAGTTTCTCTCTTTTGCATGTAAGCAGGTATGAAAAGAGTAGCGTAATAATGCGTTTACCCATTAACCATTCTTTCTGATCTTCGCTCTGTGGGAAGAATAAATGAAAAACTGTTCTTCCTCGATCACAGAGGTGCCTTTGGCAAAGGAGTCAGACTTCTTTCCAAGCTCCTTGATTTTTATGGATTTCAGGCCTAAGAAGACATTTATAAGAACTTGCGATGTTTTCAGCATTAGCCAACCCCACTGCCACCTGGTGGCAGGATTTCTGTTCCACTTCCTGACTTGATTTAAGATCTTGGAATTTCAAGACCCTGTGTGTGGAAGCTGCTGTTACCAGTTAATGATATGTATGTTTGTAAGTGCAGTCTACCTACCTAATGTTGGGTGACAAGAGACTGATGAGACGAATTCTCTTGAGCTCATTGTGAAGCAGAAGGTACTGGTGCCTTTGATGGCACTGGGTCAAGGGCACAGTGGAGGCCAGGAAGAACATTGGTCAATCCTACATTTTTAAAATCAGAACCCTAGCCATCTTCATCAGCAGTTTCGAGCCTTTTGGATATAAGTAGTAGTCGTGTAATTACCACGATGCCCAGGGAGCAGAGACAATAGACATGTTTCACACCATAGTTGTAGAGCATGTTGTATCCCCTTCGGTGTGTCTGCTCCCTCTCTAGCTCACCTCTGAAATAAGTCACAGGTAGGTTGAGTGGATATTTGCTTGTTCACAAGTGAGAAATGGCACAGGGAGAAAAGTTATGTGATTGAATCCCATGCAGTTCCCAGGTTGAGGCTAGACCAAGGGACTAAGTGGTCAACTTTGCCCTCTATTGTCAACTCACCTTCCAGATGTCCAAACCTGAGGCTTTACTGTGGGTCTGTGGCCTGCTGTGGAGCAAGCCAGAGTGACAGGAAGGAAGGAGGCAGGGCCTGTAGGCTGGACACCGCATGCCTCCTGGGTGCATTCCTGGTTTTCACGACCTTTGCAAATATGAAATTCCATCGTAGTTGGAAAACCAAACTTCAGCACACCACCCAGAATTAAATCACCAAGATTTTAACTTAGCTCTGAGTGGGAAACCACTTTTCCCCTTCAAGTCTTTGCCTGCAAGAGTCACAAGAGGAGACATGGAGAACTGTTTGAATTCCTACTGCTTTCTATGCTCCAGTCATTTGTGGTTCATATTAGGATAAATAGTGTAAGTGAAGAGAGCCATTAGCTTTATGACATACTTCTTTTTCAAAATCTTTTAGTGTGTGTGTGTGTGTGTGTGTGTGTGTGTGTACATGCTTGTGCACATCTATGCATGTGAGAAAGGGAGAGGGAGAGGGAGACACTGCCCACATACTAGTAGAGGTCAAAAAAGAGCCTGTGGGAGTTGGATTGTCCCTTCTACTCTGTGAGTCATAGAAATGCGGGTCATCAGGCTTGGTGGGTGGCAAGTCCCTTTACCTGCTGAGCCATATCCCAGCCCATGACATGCTTCTTGATTGAACCAACACCCGCCCTGAGAATTTGCGTTTTTTCCTAATAAATGTTTACTGAGTAATTGCTATGTGCAAAACACAAGACCAAGTCAAGTGTTCATCCTAGATGAGTGGTCGGAGCTATTTTATACTCTCACATCAAATTAATTCAGAGTACAGGAATCTATCACTGAATACTTGTGGATTCCAAGTGCTCTGTTAGTGCCAGACATTGTATGAACATAATCGTATGTCCCTTGTTTCTGTCACCCTTCTAAATACTGCTACCCTCAGATTGAAACTTCATTAGGTGACTTTTCTGGTAGGTTGCTCCTTGCAAGTCTGTCACAGTGGTCAATTCTATACCCTATAGCATTAAGACATTCTTCACCCAGAGTGTCTCCTACTTTGCATTTAAGGATCTCTTTATGAGAGGGATGGAGGGCAAGGGAGGGAAGGAGGGAGAGAGGGAGGGAGGGAGAGAGAGAGAGAAGAGAGACAGAGACAGAGAGCAGACCTGTTTGACAACTGAAAAGGCCCCTTGAAGCCAAGTGCTAATTATCTTCCTCTTATCAGCAAAGGCAGTCTTACTTACCTCAGTGCCCTTTTAAAACTAACAAATCCATCTAAGAGGAAACTCCTTAGGTCCATGAGCACACAGAAAATAGAGAAACGAAGCTAATCCTCAGAGTCTGCTGCTCTTGTCAGTACCCCCAAAATACCTCTCGAGGGCCTCCTCTGGCCAGAGCTGAGGGGAAATAATCAGGAAGCGTCTTGCATGGTGAGACTTAGTGAGACTCCACTGCCAGCAGAGACATCCTTGAATGCTGTGGCTGTGGAGAAACAGTTGAAGTTCAGGTCTAGGCCGAAGCTAACACTGCTCGCTAGGACAAGACTGTGTGTGCACCATAAGCTCACCTTTCGCACTAGGCTGTACTTAGATAAAATGCTAACTGGATATCCAGACAGAGACACAAAACCACATAACTCTTGGTTAACGACTGCTCCATTGCTTATCCGTCAAGAATAACTTCTCTTTCAAAGACGGTTTAGCAAGTACCGATTTGAATATTTGGATATTCCAACGGACCTTTTCACTAAGTGAAATCCAGGTATGCATCTTCAGAATTGACCCTGCTCGTGCTTTCTCTCCTGGTGGGGAAGAATCCCCTCATGACTTACTTCACAGCTGTGGCATTTGGGGTGCCCCGAGGATCTTACTTAAACTAGCACCTTTAGGAAGTGCCCCCGGGAGAACGGAATGAGTCTTCTACCAGCAGAAGAGGAGTCTCACAGCCCTTCGGTTGGCCTGCTTGTGTCCATTCCAACAGAAAGCTAGGGTCTTACCCACAGATTTGATAGCTGAAAACGCCCTTTGAAGCCAAGTGCTAACAATGTCCTTCTTATCAGCAAAGGCAGTTTTTTATTTTACAGGTTTTCCCTGTGAGTGAAATAATAATTGTCAGTAAATGGGGAATGTTCTAGAACGGTGAGAGTTAAAGAAAGGTCTCGTGTGTGTGTGTGTGTGTGTGTGTGTGTGTGTGTGTGTGTGTGTGTGTGTGTGTGTGTGTTCGTGCATTGTTGGGGCTAATTTCTCCAAAATTAGAGGAAGAAACACTCAGAAATTACCTGCTAGGATAAGGATCATGGGAGAAGGCAATGTTTTGCTGACAAGGTGCGATTGCTGGGAAGCTAGAAGCAGGATAGATTCTCCTTACAGTGGCAATTCTTTATCTGGATTCAGAACACAGAAGTGAGCAGTCTTTGGGGAACAGAAGAGGACAGCGCCTTTAAGCTCTCCCCTTGCTGAAGGGGGGCTCCATCGTGGATGCTGCTTGTCCAGATGTGTGCTTCCATACGGCGATGTTCTCACCATTGCCTCTTTCTCACGGTGTCGCTACATCCGGGCCTAATACCAACGTACTGCAGAGAGCTTTATAAACCCAAACTACTCGAAGAATAGGAAAGATCAGGACAAACTTTGTTTTTTTCCAGCTGTGGGATAGCCTCCGAGTCTGGTTTTGATTAAGATTACCCGTTTTCTAGGAATTGTGGTTTCTGTCAAACGCAGGCGGAAGGTACTGATTGAAGTTCTGGCTGAAGTTTTGGTTTGCTCTTAGAAAAAAAAAAGTGGTAGAAATCGTCTTTGATATTGTCTGTGCAAATGCATTAACACATCAGAGCAGCTCAGCAAGGGCGTGTATGTTGCATGTCCATTAAAGACCGTTGCCACCAACACAGAGAGGCATGAGCCGTTCGTGTGTGAGTAACCGTAGTGGTATTTGCATTTTAAGCTGCCTTTCCCAAATACTGTGAGTTAAACCCAAGCTTTTGTGTGTTTACATTAAACAGAGTTTTCTTCGTGGGCAGCATGGGATTATTTGATTTCTGGGTTTTAATACAAACTTTATACCCTTTGGAAATATGAAGGCTTTGATTTTTTTTTAGTAGCTAATGAATATTGCTAATTGTGTAATGACGTTTCTCTTTCAGCATGGCCAGCAGAAAGGTTTGGTAGACATGAATTGATTTCTCCTACAGCTTGTTTTCCCAGGTTGGTCACAGCATCCGCTGTCTGCCAGCCCTCTCTCTAATTTTGTATTTGATCTCGTAGATACGGTCCGAGAACTCCTGTGTCAGATGACGCAGAGTAAGTGGCATTGTGCTCGTAGGATTACATTAATCAGTAGCCTAAACTGCATGCTTCCGTGTACTTACCACTAATTGGCATGCAGCGGATGCCGCAGCGAGCTACCTAGTTAGCTCAGGGTGCAGAAGAGCACGGGGGAGCCCCAAGGGTCGCGTGTTCTGTGCGGGGAGATTATTGAGAAAGCGACTTGAGCATGGTGCTGATGCTTTGCCGCTCATTTTCCATAGCATGCTCGAGCCGCTCCTGTGACCTGGACAGTGGTGCTGCCCTTCCTGAACCATTGAATTAGGGAAGGGGTGTGATGAGTTTTGCAATTTAACTCCCAATACACCGGGGCTTAGCCTAAACAATGAAGTAGTCATTCCTACAGTCACTTTTTTTTCCAAACTAAATAAAAGAAAAAAAGAAAAAAAAAAACAAACAAATCCTAAACCACTAATTATAGATTCAGAAGCCCAAGTCTCTACCAGGTTGGAGTCATACAAACTGTGGGATGTTTAAGACCCAAACATTGGGCCTTTGTTCAAGTTCCTTAGCATAGCAAGGGGTCAAGGGTATAAAACGGGACCCAGGTTCCTCTGCCTGCCGCTTGCTTTTCTTCCTGAGCAGAGGTCTCTTCCCTACCCGGCACCTCACATCCCAGTTTGAAAAGAATTGTAACCACCCTAGCTGTGACCTTGCAAACTCCATTCCAAAGTTGGCTTTCCCGTAAGCAGATCATTGTACACCTGATGTACAAGGCCAAAAGTTTTTCAGAATGATACTCTTCTTGGGTCTGGTAATTGGTCTTCAGAGGTAAAAGATTTAATATTTCATTCCAACATCAGTTGAACAAAAGCATCGTGTGGCTTGAACAGACAGAGACCTGACCATCACCAGAAGGGTGAATGCTGCCTGCTGTCCTGAGCCAAGTTCCATGTCAAATCAGGGCATAAAACGCACAGATGTCATTTCTATAGATGACAACAATAATGGTATTCAGGCAGAGATGGGGGCTTTAAACAACTGTTTTCCCGTGTTTGTGTTGAGGTCAGCCCAGTTTAGAGTCTTAATCCTGAGCAGTCATATCCCATCGCCAAGCTCTGATGGACTATCTAGAATTATTTAGTTATCTGGGAGACAGAACCTCCACGTCCCCAACATGCAGTTCTGCCCGTGACTGCACAGAGTTAAGCAGACAGTAGAAGTGAGGCCTGGGTATTACTCTTAAACCCTCCAGTGGCAATATTTCATCGCTGACAGGAGGGCGTGCAATTGAGAGGCCAAACCCTACTCTGGTCTGATGAGCAGCAACATTGCGGTAGGACAGATTTATTCCTCTCAGACAGGCAGCTGCAGCACAGTTTGCTCAAGGTAGATCCTGGGGAAGGAAGCTACATTCAGAAGATTTTAGACCTGGCCCACACTTGCCTCTGAAAGCTCAGACACAGAAAAAGTTAGGGACCGTTTAAAGGGGCGGGAACTCCCCTCTCTGGTGTTTATAAAAAAAAACCAAAAACAAAAACAAAATGAAACAAAACACAAAAACAAAACAAAACTCCCCCTGTGGACCAGAAAGAAGGCAAGGAACTTCTTGTCTAGAGGTTTTATTTGAGAATGTACAAAAGTGCCAAATAACCACCTAACAGAGGGCGCTGTTGACACGAGTCATAGGGAGAACCAAATCACAAGGGTTAATTTTTAAAATAGAGCTGTGTGCTATCTTTTCATTTCTTTCCCCTGTCCCTTTCCCAAAATCTTTAAAGGCAATCAGTGGCATAAACTATACTTATTAATGGACATACTCTGAAGATACAGCCCAATCAAAAGACAAAGTGTCCTGATAAAATACAAGTCAGGGCAGACCTACCATAAAGGTAGCGGAATCTCCCCCTTCTGGCCAGTCAGGAATCTCTGTCATTTCATGGCCTCACATTCTCCTCAGGGGCACATTGCTCCTCTCCCAACAGGACTCTGCCAGAGGGCCTGCATCTTGGGAACGTCACGAAGCATTTTATTCAGTTTTCTGACTTCATATTGTGCTTTTTCAGATTCTTTTATGGCAAGCTGTTGATATTTCTTTAAAAAGAAATACACTCTCCCCGGGTGGGGGAGGTAGTTCTTCCTGATACAGGAGAAGCAAACAAGAGGCCCACTTAATTATCTGGCCTTTGGCCACATTTGGGCTAGGGTAAGTTGGAGCTTCACAGTGGGAACAGAAATGGTAAATCAAGGCAACTGTGGGGGCCTCTCCTGTTCCCTCAATGCCCTGCTGGTGAGGGAGCTGAATTCCGGACCCAGGAGAAGCCGGTGACTTCCGACTTTTCCCAACCCAGAATTCTGCCTTTAGAACTCGGGGAACAAAGTCAGGGGCCTCCCCTCTCTGCACAGCTTGTCTACTGCTCTGTAAGACATGCAGCTCAGACACATTTATTCATCCTAAGGCCTCAGTAGAAATTGTTATTTGCCTTAAAAATAACTGGCTAGATTATATATTTTAAAGGTACGACCCTCCCCTGCTCCAAGCATAGGAAAAGAAAGTGTAAGAGTTTCCATCTATTTCTAGAAGACCTACTTATATGAGAGAAATAAAAAACCTATGGTGATAGGTTAGACCTTTCTACTTAGCCGTATAAATTCCCGAACTTTTCTTAATGTTAGTAAGTACTGTAAAATAGATGAAAAAAATCACAGCCCTTTCCCCCTCTGAGGAGGAAGTTTATTTTTCTAGAAGGCACAGCTGCAAAAGCCAACAGGACCAGGAGAAGTAACAAGAGCAACCTCCTACCATGCTTTGTCACCCCTGTACCCCCCACACACACACACCTGCACACACTCGTGCACTCACACGCACATTCACATGCGCACACACACATGCATGCACACACATCTACACACACACATGCACTCAATGCACACTTACATGCACACACACATGCACACACGCATGCACACACACATGCACACGCACACGCACACACATTAGATTTTAAATGTCTAGCACCTGGAGAAAGGGACCAGAAACCCAGCCACTCATGCAGATTCACCCACCAGTGCTACATGCTGTTCCCACATCTGACGATGCCTGGAATCAGTTGGTTTCCAAGTGCACGTCTTCTCCCTGGGCCCCCAGCACCCGCCCCCCACGTTAAGCTATCTTCAAAAATAGATTATCGCCCTCTTTTATACCTAGGGGACTTAGAAGGTTTCTCCTTAACTCCCTAACTCCTAAACTTAAGTTCCTACTCAACGTTTGAGTTGTTTGGACTCAGAGCTGGTCTTTTCCCCCCTTAGGGGCAAGGGAGGGGGCTCTGCTTTGGTCTCTCCTTCTGTGTCACCCTGTTACCCTGCTGCTTCAATGCTTGCTCTTAACAGGGCTGTTAACAGAGTCACAGAACAGACTCTGGTCTTAGGAAGCTCCTGCAGAATCTGTCAACTGCGGGCACAGCCAGAAGGTTTGCTTTTCCTCATTACCCGGCCTTTCTTCCTCTTTCCCTTCAAAAAGGAAATTCAGAGGAATCCCATCAAAAACGAAACAATTGGGAACACATTAGGTGCAAAGTATACCCTCATTTATGAATTTGTTTCATCTTCTTAGTACAAAATGCCTTATCTTCTGATTCCAAGATGTACTATCAATTATGTGACTATATATATAAAAAAGAAAAAGAAATAGCCACAACACACCCATCATTTATTTAAATATGCAACGGTGGTGTCCTAATCTTGAGGCCCTGTGACTTTTTTTCTAAGTGAAGACATTGTCTCTGCGCATGTAAATCAGGCAAGCTCTCTTTTTCACCACCAAGTGTAGTGTGAAATTCCACTGCAATGGAATGTGCCCGCCCGCCGCCTCCCCCAACACATATATTCTCCCTAAATTATATACCTTTGAGTGAGAGGAGTGCGGGACCTTTAGATACTTTCTCCTGGCCCCTTTCCGGGCACCTTTCTAGAAAGCTCCCTTATTCAGGGCCATCAATGAAGACAAAGACATCCCCTCTTGGCTGTGCTGCTGGCCGCTGCTTCCCGCTGCAGAGCCAAGAGGCGGCTCTCAGCCCGGTAGCGCCCCCAGGCGGCGGTGTGCAGTGGCGGCGAAAGGAGCCCGCCGCCGGCTCTCATCCCGCTTGCTTTTTGTTTTTGCTCTCTCCGCATCAGGAGCACGAGTATGTTTGACATGCGGTGTGAGGAGGAGGCAGCGGTGCTGCCGCACAGCAGGGCCCGCCAGGAGCAGCTGCAGCTGATAAATAACCAGCTGAGGGAAGAGGACGACAAATGGCAAGATGTGAGTTCTGACCAAGGCCGCGGGCAGTGGGGAGGGACTCAGCCGACCACCGGACTGGGAGGGTAACTTGGACTTCAAAGTCATGCTGGGGAGGGGCCGGCCCAGCATTACAGAGGCCGTGCCAGTGTGAAGATTAAAGCAGAGGTCGGTAGGAACGTGGAGAGAGGAGAAGCCGGCACTGGTGTCTATCAGCAGGTACTCTGGCCCAAAGCTTGGTCACAAAGAGAAGGGGTGAGAGGCAGGCGACTAGGATAGGGGCAGAGCTGTGGTGTGCTGTCTTTTAATAGTCTATATTTAAGACTGATGGATGACGACGATGACTGCAGCTGTCAGCGTTAATTGAACCCGTAGCAGGCACTGTTCTGAACGCTTCGCTCTGGGTAATTCATCCTTTAGTAACTCTGTGTACTAGCAATGGTTATCTCCCAGCATCCACAGATGAGCCCCAGTCCCGCTAAGTCACTGCCCAAAGTTCCATAGCTAGTGAGTAGAGAGGTAAGGTTCAAACCAGGAAAGGAAGGTGCCAGAGGCCGATGAGAGCTTAGAGGTTGTGTGCTGAGAGCAAAGAGCTAAAGCAGGATACCCTTGTGGTAAGCAGAGAGGGAATCATTTTACCTTGTTCTCACTGGGGGGTCACTACTGTAAACCTCTTTCCATCATTAGTCAAAAAGTTGACTTCTCCAAAGTTAGCCCAGTGCCATGACAATAGGTCAACGGGTCTAGCATTAAGGGTCATCACATTCACTCCCAAAGCAGCATTGGATCGCCCACCCCCACTTTAGAAAAGATAAAAAAGGAGTTCAGAGAGGCTAAGAAACACAAAACGATGCATGAACATATCAGAGCTGGGTAATTCCACAGCTCTAGCTGATCCTTCCAACCCAGAAGTCCCTCACTGTGCTCTAACTACCTGTCGGATAGATCTCGATTACCTCCCCCAGACCAGAGGAACTCACGCAAACACAATCAGTGGATCTGTAAGACTCAACTCCAGAGTTCTGTCTTCATTCCCATGCAAGAGAAAACTGTACACAAATCCCTACGTTCTGTTGGTGGGATGTCTAGTTCCAATGCAGAGGTAGAAATAGGGGGGAAAAATGAAGTTTTCTATATTACCTGTAAGACAGTTCTGTCAGAAGACATGAACCTTGATTGCGTATGTCACACCACACTGTCTCGGTAAATTGCTGCCCTTTAATGACAGCGTGCACACTACCTGTTTCTTTCCCTGCCCTCTAGGCATCCTTGTTCCAACCAGGCTTTCGCAGGACTGTGTGGAAGTGTCCCAGCATAGTGCCTAGGTCCGTGAGTCACAGGAAGGCACTCTGTGCAGGCGGAGAATGAACATGGGATCTCTCTTCCTCCCCGCAGGACCTGGCTCGCTGGAAGAGCCGTCGAAGAAGCGCTTCCCAGGACTTAATCAAGAAAGAGGAAGAAAGGAAAAAAATGGAGAAGTTGATGTCTGGAGAAGATGGGACAAGTGAACGGAGGAAAAGCATCAAAACTTACAGAGAAATTGTCCAAGAAAAGTGGGTCTTTCCGTCGCTAGTGCGCGATAGTATCTAGTCCCGCTTTCCCTAAGCCACACGGTTTTGAAGCTACTGTTTACAGATTGGTTCTAGCTTGGTGGGAATGGTTGCAGCTTTCCTAGGTGTTTATTGCTCTTCTTCCCATTCCCCATCCTGCAGGGAGCGGAGAGAGAGGGAGCTGCACGAGGCATATAAGAATGCAAGGTCGCAGGAGGAGGCAGAGGGGATCCTCCAGCAGTACATCGAGAGGTTCACCATCAGTGAGGCTGTCCTCGAACGCTTGGAGATGCCAAAAATTCTGGAAAGAAGCCATTCAACAGAGCCAAACGTATCCTCCTTCCCCAACGACCCCAGCCCCATGAAATACTTGCGTCAGCAGTCATTGCCCCCGCCCAAGTTCACTGCCACGGTTGAGACCACCATCGCTCGCACCAGTGTCCCAGAGAGCAGCGTAGCAGCAGGCACTGGGTCTCCAAGCAAAACCAGCACTCCAAACACGGTGCCTATGCTGACACCCAGGCCTTACTCCCAGCCCAAAAACTCTCAAGAGGTTCTGAAGACGTTTAAGGTAGGGTGAATTTTTTGAGAGAAAAAAGATGGAAACCAAACTGTGGGTAGCTTGTGGACGGAAAGCCTTTGTCGAACAAAAGCCAACACATTTATGGTGGACAGTAGTACACATATTTCAGGAGCTTTGATTTGCAGCTACTTAAGGGACGGCTGTTCCTCTCAGTTCTGTTGTTCCTCTTAGTGGGCTCCCTGGGATAGACAAGTCATCTGACAATCGAGGTCTGTTTTCTGGTTTGATATTATGGTTTCTCATAGAGCAGCATAAACAAATCCTCATTTAGCAATACTCCAGGATGCACAGCATACTCAGGCCGTATTTGCCTTTCGTTTAAATAGAAAAACACACAGCTATATCTTATAGAAGGAAATTAATACTATATCCAAAGAGTTGCTATACTCGGGGAAAAGAACACATGAGACACAGAGTAGCAAGAAGTATGCTTGTCGTCAGGTAAGACAGGCTTTTCCTTGAGCAGAAACCAGGCTGTATCACCAGAGAGCCTATAAATCATTTTTGAGGACCTAAACACATATCTCCATTTGCTCTCAGTCCAGTGTCTTCCGATTTGCAGAGGAACATTCGACCTGCATCCTAAGCTCCCTCAACTCCAAAGGAAAATCAGTTCACCCTGTCCTTGCAGAAAAGTGGAGCTCATCAGTAGGAACTGTTGCCATTAGGGCTGGTGAGAAGTTTGTACACCCAACTAACTGAGCATTGAGTTAGTAGACCTCCATTACTGGACTTCAGAGAGAGCTCGAAACCTACTGTCTTACGTTTAAACAAGTCTAGGCATCTGAACGTGTGCCTTAAGCTTTGCTAGAACAAAAAAAATGGACGACCGGCCATTTCATCCAGATTGATTTAAAACGTTTGTCCCTAACAGGGTAACGACTGTATTCCTATTCTTCGTGGCTCCATCCTAAGAGCCTGGGATAGATCCCCAGAATAAATTCTTCCTGAGATTCATGAGAAATTGAAGACTTATATACAAAACACATATGTGTGCGCATACATGTGTGCCTAGCAGTGTCCTCAAGTGGCCCAAATATCTGTGCATTTCCTTGCGTGTGGGGCCACATGGGTGGGATACATTGATATAACTGGCTCTCCAGGTGTCTGACCACATCATTTGGAGATCCACCCCCTCTTATTTATGTAAATCGTGCAGTGGGAGCTCCTAATGATTAGGATAGAAGAATTTATAAATTAGGGCAGAACTTAGGCTCTGAGAAAACCTTGTCATTTTTGTTTAGTAACCTCTCTCTCTCTCTCTCTCTCTCTCTCTCTCTCTCTCTCTCTCTCTCTCTCTCTCCTCTGTGTGTGTGTGTGACTGTGTACTCACAACAAACAGCAAGACACTTTCTTTAAAATAAATGAACAGTCGTTGTCAAAGTAACATATACATAGGACAGTTGTTACTAGATTGGAGAGGCAAAGCAGCTTAGAAAAGTGTGTGTGTGTGTCTGTCTGTCTGTCTGTCTGGGCACATAAGACCCTGTCTCAAAACCAAATGAATAAATTATCAGTACCATAGTTTTACAAAGAAAAAAAAAGTAAAGAAAGATCAAGTGATACAATGTTAACATTTCCAAACCTGCTGTTGGGCTATTTTCAGTTTAGCGGTTGAGAATCATCACCTCAAACAATGATGTGGTCAATAAAACAATCTAAAATGTCACACGGATCACACTCAATAAAGATGAGCATGCTTTTTATCTGTGTCCACCATATTTACGTGTGCCTGCTGAGTTGTGCTGCAAATTTCCTACGAGTAGCAGGTAACACCGCGGGGTGGCCAGTAGCACAAATAAACTAATGCGGCTAATGCCCAGCCTTCCGCTGTTCCTTCCCAGAGACGCTAGAAGATCTAATGGGAACAGTGGTGTGAGGTATTGCAAAGTCATAAGCATCTTCAGCCGTATAACCCCACAGCACTGTGAAGAAGGCCGTTATGTTAAAATCTGCATTTTCGCACAGAGAGTCAGAAACTTGTGAGGTTGTGTAGCTGTTGAGTGGCAGAGTCACAGTTGGATCATAGGTCATCTCAACACAGATAGTCGGCTCAACCATCAGGAAGGCGGCCGGGTCCGCAGGTCCGCAGGCTCGGCGAGCGCCTCTCCTCCTCCTCCTCACCATGCTGCCTCCTCTCAATATGGCATGTGAAACAAAAACATTTTAATGAGCGTGGACGTTTTTCCCCCGAGGGAAAAAATAGAATTATAAAATTAAATAGAAGATTTATTGCAATGTAACATAATATCAGAATTCTTGCCCTCCATGATAACTTTATAAAAAAAAATCTTCCACGAGATAACCTCTAAAGTGCTCCTGATCAGAGGATGACCCACCTCATTTACATGGTAACTAGACAAAAAAAGCATTCAAATTGTGGAATTGCTATCACAACCTAACCCAAATATGTGACAGTGTTTGTATTTAAGATTCCTTGATTGGGGGGGGGGGGGCTGAAGGGATGGCCCAGTGGTTAAAAGCACTAGCTGCTTTCCCAGAGGATCCGGGTTCAATTCCCAGCACCCACATGGCAGTTCAGCACTGTCTGTAACTCTAGCGCCAGAGATTCTGACGCCCTCACACAGGCGTACATACATGTAGGCAAAACACCAATGCACATGATAGAAAAGTGTTTTTAAAAAATGTAAAAAGTGTATGCCTGCAAAATAATAAGTAAATTATTTTTAAAAAGATTCCTTGATATTTCTGTATTTTCAAACGAAGAAAACACATCAAGAGTCAGACGAATGTGAAATGTTGTCCAGTCACAAAGTGGTCAAAGAGAAGCCCTTACAGATGACATTGACAGACAACTGACTTCTAGACCCCATGAAAGCTCTGGAGAGAATTCTGTAAGGCGATTCAGAATGTGTTTGGCTATGTTCGGTTGAGTAATAGCATGCTCTCTTGTTCACCCTGGCTCTTCTAGGTCGATGGGAAAGTCAGCATGAATGGAGAAACGGCCCGTGGAGATGAGGAAGGAAAGGAAAAAGAAGACCCCACAGCGGTGGCCCCTGGCCCGTCCTTAACCAAGTCCCAGATGTTTGAAGGCGTGGCCACGGTGCATGGCTCTCCCGTGCAAGTGAAACAAGGCAGCAACAGCATCGAGATCAACATCAAGAAGCCAAATTCTCCTCTCCAGGAACTGACAGTAAGAAGCACCGTTGCCCCTTGGGATGGTCCTATCATGTAATTGGTCTCTAGAATAAGTAGGTCACGGACGCTGTCTCTTCCTTTCTCCTTGAGTATATACATCAGCTCTGGCCACATATACTGAAGTACTGTACACTGCCAGGCTTCTGCAGCAGAAACTCTCTCTAGCCTAGTGCATGAAAGTTAAATCCAAGGCGTCAGCACCTTGTGTTGGCAGTGAGGTGGAATCTGCCCTGCGCCTCTTCTCAAGCTCTTGATGCTAATTGGCTATCTTGACTGCCCAAGGCACATGACACATCACCCCAGCCTCTGCCTTCTTCCCCACCCCGGTGCCCTTCCTCTGTGTGTATGCACTCACGTGTGTGTCTGAGACCAAGTTTCCTGTTAAGAAGGAGATCAGTATGGGTGAATGCCTCCTGCACTAACCTTAACCAAGTTCATCTGAAATAACCCTATTTCCAAATAAGATCACAGTCGTAAGGAGAAACAACTCAGTCCATAACAATGGGCTATAATTAAGGATGCCATAATTTAAGAACAATAAATTAACGTCCGTTCATATTATTGGTCTCATGTTACAGAAAAACAATGATATCTTTAAATTATCCTATTTCTCTTATTGGTTAAAGACATCATTTGACTTGTTAATATAGTTTGAAAATAACCAGTCCCAGGCAGTACACATCTGTAATTCCAGTGTGTAAGAAGCTGAGATGGACTAGAGAGATGGCTCAGTGGTTAAGAGCAATGGCTGCTATTCTAGAGGTCCTGAGTTCAAATCCCAGCAACCACATGGTGACTCACAACCATCTATAGTGAGATCTTGGGCCCTCTTCTGGCCTGCGGGTGCACATGCAGATACATTAAGGTTTTTTGTTTTTTTGGTTTTTTGTTTTGTTTTGTTTTGTTTTGTTTTTGTTGTTGTTGTTTTTTAAATCTTTAAAAAACAAACAAAGAAGAACAGCCTGACACAGGACATTGCTAAGTTTAAGTTCAGCCTGAGCGCCATAGTGGAACCCTAACCCTGTCTCAAGATGAGTGGTTCTGTTGAACCTGACTTTTAATCTTTGATCTTCTCTCTCTCTCTCTCTCTCTCTCTCTCTCTCTCTCTCACACACACACACACACACACACACACACACACAACACCACACACACACATACATACACATACACAAACACACATACACCATACACACATACCACACATATGCACACACACATACACAGACATACAAACACATACATACACCATACATACACACCACACATATGCACAACACACACACAATCTATTTTCTATCTACTATTTACCTACCTATGTACATTCATGTATTTTTATTAGTTAAAAAACCCAAAAATTTATTAAAAGTACAATTAATTTTTATTAGCTTAAACTTCTAAATTCTAGTGGGGTAATTTAAGAACAGCAGACATGAGATTCAAAATGGCACAAGGCTTGCCGTTTTGGCGTATGCCATGGTATCAGGAGGGTTACACTTTCGTGGATCTCCCACCAGAAAGGCTCAGACTGCCAACCCAAGCTGGCAGCACCCACACAGGTATAGCCTAGGCTTTAGGGTAGAGGCTGCTCACACCCCGCATCCTACTGTGCTCATTTCTAGCATTTGGGTTTGTATTACAGTTCAAGGATGAAGAAATCGTTGAGGTTTTCTCAAAGATTTGGTCTGGAGGTAAACCTGCTTCCCTCCTCCTCCACTCACCAGGAGGCGCCTTGTCCCCAGCCCCACAGGCTGGGCCTGGTTCAGTAATTAGTCTTTTGGAGAATGAGTTCTTCCCACAGCCCCCCATACTCTGACACAGACTCAGACGGGAAGAGACAAAGGTCATTTCTTCCCCAGTGCTGTGACCCAGGGGAACGCTCAGTCCCGCCTGTGAACTGTCATGTTACTTCCACCTCTGGGGAAGCCTTACCAAGCTGCAGGACTGAAGTGTTGAGCTCCAGGAGGGAGGGAGAGAAGATCTTAACTCCTGAGATAAAATCCACTCCTACACTTAAACTAGAAAGCCCTGGATCCTTAGACACTGGGCTGGGCTTGCCTTTCTGGGAATGTTAGCAATTCTACTTCCCCACCCCGTGCTTCTCTAGAGCATTTTCTAGATTCCCTTCATTCCGAAGGGATTACATACCCCATGAAGTGACTTAGTTTAAGAGAAGCAGCATCCATGATATGAAATAAGTCATGGGACTTCACAGGCCTGTGTGTTCCCATAAGGGGACTCCAAAGGAAAGGGGGCCTTATGGCCTTTCTTCCCATAGTCAGCGTGGTGCTCAGCAGCCTTGGAGTATAGGCCCAAACTCATAGGCAAGCCTGGGGTTTCCTTCTTTTGTGTATTTCTTCCCTAGTTAGTAATCTCTAGTTGAGTAAATTAGAGTGCTGCAAACAGAGGGTGGCATTTCCAGCACTGTGCACTCTTAAACTTTGACAGGAGTCACGCCATTATTCTCTGAGTGGATCTATCATCTGTCTGTCTGCCTGTCTGTCTGTCTACCATCTGTCATGTATCTATCTCTCTATATATTTATCTGTCAACCATCTGTCTATCATCTCTCTTCCTCCCTCTCCTAATATGCATGTATATATGCATGTACATGTGAGTTTGAGTGTGTGTGTGTGTGTGTGTGTGTGTGTGTGTGTGTTTAAAGTTGCCAGCTGTGTTATGTGGAACTTTGACTCACTACTAGAAAGCTCTTCATGTATGCTGGTTACTTAAGATTCTAAACATTTCCACTCAAGCATGTTATCTCAGAGTCATCTTAAAACTCTCCTCCCGAGGGTTAGACATGGGCCATGCCTGTGTCACAGTATTTGGAAGGCTTACTCAGGGGCATTGGTGTACATTCGAGGCCAGCCTAGCTCATTTGGTGAGCTCCTAGCCAGCTAGGGAAAACAGAGTGAAATTATCTAAAAATAAATGAATAATTGCCTCTTTAAAAGAACAAGAATCCGTTTTTAGAAATCTGAATCCTTATTTTCGTCCTTCTCTGTTATTGCAAAGAAGCAAGCTGCTTTATTCCTACTGGAAAAGTGCAGTGAATCACTCCTAGTGGAGGACGCTGGCTGTCTTGAAACAGGATGTTGTGCTTCCAAGCCTCCCAAGCATGGGTACCGGCTTGGACTTGCCTTTTCTATTTCTGACTCATTCTCCCAGTTCCATGGGGCTGTCAAAAGAATAGTGTTCTTCTTCCTAAATAGTGTCTTTTCTTCCAAAAACTGCATTCTCAAACCAGACATGCGCTACAGAGGAGTAGCCTCACCCACTACTGAAATGTCACCGTTGCTTCAGGACAAGCTGAACTGTGCAGAGAGCACAGTGGCAACAGTGGGCAGGAGTGTGAATGCAAATGTGAGGTGAGCCCCAGGGAGGGGAGGCAGCGATGCTCCGGCCCAGGGCTCTGAAGTGAGAGTGGCTGCCCCAGGCTGATGACACGATGATGACACGTCACCGCTTTCGGTTTTCTTCTACTTCATCTTTCTCAGGGATGCTGCTGAAACCATGGTCCTCTTCCTGTATAAACAGGTTGGGAGTGAACTCAGATCTCTTGCAATACTTGGGCTGGGTCTACATAGACCTTCCCGTTGCAGACCCTCCTGCTAGGCTCTGTCCTCTAAGGACAGGATTATATTAGTGACCACCATGCCGCTGCATGCCTGCTTACCAGGAATGAGTGAAGACTCACTCTGCACCCAAGTATTTAAACTAGAAAAAAAGAAGCAAGATATACTATTATATATTAATTATGGATGTATATCTTTTCATTAGAACTAGAGAAGTATACCAAACAATATGTAAGTAAATGTGAGATTATAGACTGAGGACACCAGAATATAAGGTGGAAAAGTATCGCTAAGATCAGTGTAGATAGGATGCGTTCTGGGAAAGTTTTATGTGGGGTGTGGACTTTGAGGCCTGACCTTCAATGTGGATATTTGATTGAATTGGAAGACAGAGGCAGCTGTTCCACATAGTGGGGATATTAGAATGAAAAGACTCTAAGAGAGAGACCAGGCAGTGTTGCAGACCAGATGCTGTCCTTTCCAGACAGAACACTGGTTCCCTTCCCTCCCTGTTACTTATGAGATCTTTCCGAGTTTAGTTTCTCTCAATATCTCTGTTAGAAGCTCAATAAAAACCTAGCACCTTGCGTTTTAAAATACCAGCTTCTGTTAGAGGATGCTCTCACAGCCCACGTACAGGGGCCTAGACAACAGGCTTGGGAAGGAATCTAGATGTTTTCCTAAGCTGACGATGAATCGATCCTATGTTTGTAGCCTATTGAAGGATGTGCTTTGTCTTCGTGATGTTCGGTATTGATTATCCGCTTGATAGATTCTAGAATCACCTAGGAGACCAGCCTCCAAGCACGGCTAGTTTGGGTTAATTGAGGTGGGAAGACCCACTTTAAATGTGAGTGAATAAAAGGGAGAAAGGGAGCTGAGTGCCAGCATTCACCTCTGCTTCCTGACAGCAGAGGCAGTGTGCACCAGCCGCCTCGTGCTCCTGCTGCCGTAAGGACTGTGTCCCCTTAAACTATGACCCCAAGCCAGCCTCCCTCCCTTACATTGCTTCCGCCATGTATTTTTATCACCACAAGAGAAGTGACTAATGTCGTCTCCCTCAAAGCCATCTCCATGGTAGTGCTGGTGAGTTTTGTCCGTTGTCAGTCATACTTGCATTTGGATCTGTGCTCTGCTTGGTGGTCTGAAAATGACCTCTCCTAAATGACCTCAAGAACTCCATGCAGTAGGCCAGACACGAGCTGAACATGTTTAAGTGTCTGACTTCAGTCTGTGTGTAGAAGTAAGTAATGGACTACTGTTACATGTACTAATACATGTCAGATACTTAGTGTGAGATTGCACATCTGCCAAACGCTTAGCTTGATGTCAAGGTGACTTGTAGACCACAGGCACCCTTACAATGCTTAGCTTGACGTCAAGGTAACTTGTAGACCACAGGCTACTACCACAAACAAGCTCAAGGTAAAACAGATTCCCCTAGAAACACAGAAGAGAGAGAGAGATAAAGATTTGGGAAATTTACATGAGATTGTCAAAGTTACCATTTTGAGCAGATGCGAATTTTATATGCACGAGATGGATTCCTTGTCTTCTTCCAGCTGCTCGAGTCGGTCAATCCAGTTTATTCTCTAGAAGTCGTGCAGCTGTGAACATCTCTTTCTAGGAGATAGAATGTCTCTATCACTGATACTCTTCCCCTGGATCTCTTTGTATCTGTTTGTTCTCCAGTCTTGGCTCCCTCCTACCACCTGGGCTCCCAAGATTCCACTCTGCAGGGACAGTGACCCTCTGTCACTCCATTTCATGAAGGCCAACCAGATCTCTCTCACACAGTCACTCATCCCAGATGACGGAGCCCCAGTGATCAGTGGCCGTTCTTGTGTGCTGAGCCAAGCTCAGCTCTTGGGTATCTCGAGCACTCTGAGCTTTTCTCAAACTGAGTGATGAGGTGGGTCTGTTTGTCCCTTGTCTTGAAAAAGCTTGTGGCCTTCCTCAAAAAAAAAAAAAAAACACTCAGCACTTTCCTCCTGTTCTCTGATCCAGGGGAACAATCAGATCTTTCTTGCTCCTTCTGCTTCAGAGTGAGAGCAGGGCAAAGGCATCTGAGTAGGCGCTGTTTGCCTTGCAGTTGACACCAACTGCAGATTCCTTTCGGATGTCAAATGTCAACAGACATATCTTTAGAAAGTGTTTCTTCCCAGCCAGAAGTCATCTTAAGGTTGGTAGATGAGTGCTTTTGAAAAATATCTATTAAATACTAACCTATATTTGTATATAGAATTGTTTAGCAATTTCAAGAGGATATGTGTCAGAGGAGATAAATTAAACTTGGCCCATCTTAAGTGGTTTGAAAATCATCAGGTAGATAGCATGGTCCGTGTGTGTGTGTGTGTGTGTGTGTGTGTGTGTGTGTGTGTGTGTGTGTGTGTGTGTGTGTGTGTGTGTGTATGTGTGTGTGTGTTGTGTGTGTATGTGTGTTGTTGTGTGTGTGTGTGTGTGTGTGTGTGTGTGTTTGTTTATATGTGTGTGTTTATGTGTGGTGTGTGTGTGTGTGGTGTGTGTGTGTGTGTGTGTGTGTGTTGTGTGTGTGTGTGTGTGTGTTGTGTGTGTGTGTTTGTGTGTGTGTGTAGTGGTGTGTATGTGTGTGTCTGTGCATGTGTGATGTGTGTGTGTGTGTGGGTAGTGGTGTGTGTGTATGTGTATGTGTGTGTGTGTGTGTGTGTGTGTTTTGGTGGTATGTTGTGTATGTGTTGGTGTGGTGTGTGTGATGTGTGTGTGTGTGTGTGTGTGGGGGGTGGTAGGTGTGTATGGGGTGTGTGTGGTGTGGAGTGTGTGTGGTGTGTGTTTGTGGGGTGTGGTGGGGTGTGTGTGTGTGTGTGTGATTTCGGGGTGTGTGTGTGTGGTGTTTCGGTGTGTGTGTTGTGTGTGTGTGTGGTGTTTGTTGTGTGTATGGTGTGTTGTATGTGTGATGTGTGTGGTGTGTGTTTCACACGAGTGCTTCAGGACAGACTGTGTGTGTGTGTGTGTGTGTGTGGGTGGGGTGTGTGTTTGGTATGTGTGCGTCAGGACGGGTTGTGGGTGAGTGTGTGTGTGGGTGTGGGTGGGGTGTGTGTTGTGTGTGTGTGTGTGTGTTGTGTGTGTGTGTGTGTGTGTGTTTGTGTGTGTGTGTGTGTGTGTGTGTTGTATGTGGTGTGTGTGTGGTGTGTGTGTGTGTGTGGTGTGTGTATATGTGTGGTGTGTGTGTGTGTGTGTGTGTGTGTGTTATTTAAAGCATGGAGAATTAGATCTCCTGGCTTGCTGTTTCTCCTTCTAGTGGTGACAGATTCTTAAGGTAAAAGGAGAATCACATGCGTAGCATATGTGGCACTGGGTCATAGCGCCTGGACACAAATACACTAGTTTTCCAGGCCTGTATCCAGTTAGTCAAACCTGGAGCTAGAAAATCTCTCACCATCCCAGAATAGTCCCAGGAAGGTCCTTGGACATCACCATTTAAACGACAGAGGTCAGCCGCTGAGCTGGAGCGTAGGTCTCAGGCTGGCCCCTACCCTTCTGCCTTACGGCTGCCGTCCACACTTTGATTGCCCTCTGCCAGTCCACCAAGGCTGTAGTTCAGGGGAGCAGCCGGTAGCTAGGTAGATTTTTGTGGCTAAGCCGTGTGATTCTGAAGCCAGGAATCTGCCACCTCCTGCCTCTGGTGTTGGGGCCTAGTCAGGCGGTGAGGCTGGTTTGGATGGAGTTCTTGGTGAAGTGGAAGCCAATTTCTGGCTTAGCCTCGTGCAAACCCTTCTGTGTGCTCATTCATTCCCGTCCAGGACTCTGTTTGTGTTTGTTTGTTTTCATCCTTGAAAAACCCGTTTCCAGTCGGAGGAGGGAAGACCCATCTTCTGAGCTGTCACTGAAGGAAGCACGGGTCAGAAGGCACATTTGCCAGAAAGGGTGCGTTTTAGAAGCAAACCTTGGATTCTATCAGGGCTGGTTGAGACTGCCAACTTTGAAGTCATTTCCTTGGACGTGATGCCATTAATGCAGAAAAAGCAAGCATTCAGGATGAGGAAGCCAGACTTAAGTTAATTAAACCAGCTTTGGGAATTTCCCGTGGTTACAGATAGTCTTTGTGTGTTACAAAACTCACAAAACTTTATAGAAAAATATAAGGTGCCCACCCGTTACATTACCCACTGTTAAATTCATTTTTAAAAAATAGCTTAAAATACCCCCCTTTTTTTTCCTCTTGGTACATATAAAGAGTTTTTAACGAGTTACAGCCCTTTCTCTCTCTCTCTCTCTCTCTCTCTCTCTCTCTCTCTTCCGTGAATATTTTGCAATGGTGGCTTGATTTGGGTGAATAATATGTATTTACACTAAGCTTTGGAGCATGCACTGTGCAGATAATGCATTTATTTTAGAATGACATTTGTTTTCCACCCTTGGCACTCGGAGTGTCTGGCTGGGGACAGTACGGTCTTGGCCGCTCTGGAGCTGACTGAACTGCCTCCTGCCCTGGAGGATTCCAGGAAGTTCTAACCTTCCGCTGAATAATGAACAGTTGGTACAGGACAGAAAGGGAATAGAAATGGCAGCTTGGATGTTCTGCAGTGAACTTGAAGGTCTCAGGTACTCAGTTACTTCTTATGAAACTCTAAATGCTGAGACCACCAAAGGTAGATATGGCTCTAAGGCCACCGATGGTGTGGGGACATTATTGGCCCAGCCCAGGGTTTCCACCTTTCTTGTCTACTGGCACTGGGACCCTTGCAAGCCACTTACCCTCAGGCTTTGTGAAGGGACTATGCTGATACTGGCTAAGTTCACCCTGATGGTTAAATGCTATCATCCTTATCAGGGGCCTCAGCAGCAAAGATGCCTGCTAAATGGGCTAAATTTTAATCACGACAACCGTATTTCAGCCATTACTGAACCATACTGAGTACCAGGCTGTCAGTCCTTAACCGGCATTTCAGGATGAAATATCTGAGCAACCTGAGAAGTCTGTTAGCCAGGCATGACTAAAATGTTACTGAAGTGTGGTATGCCAGTTACACAATTCTAGGTGAAGTAGTTAATGCTGGTGGGGCGCGTCCTGTAAGCATTATGTGTTAGCATTATGTGTTAGCATTATGTGTCAGCATTATGTGTTAGCATTACGTGTTAGCATTATGTGTTAGCATTATGTGTTAGCATTATGTGTTGAACAGGCTTCAGCAACACTCTATATCCTTGAGTTCATTGGCACACTTTCTGTGTTTCCACGTCTACAAATCAAGGCTGCTCTTGCAATCCACAGTGTGTCATGTTTAACAGCGTGTTTTCTCTCTTAGTGGTACCTAAAATGATACAGCTTGAACGGGATGGCATCCTAGGTGGCATAAATTATGTTCATTTCTTTCCATTTCTAGGATCCGGGTTTGTAGTTACTCTGCTCTCGTGATAGGAGACACAAGTGTCCTCAAGAGGCTAGCTCACCAGTATTTAGCTGCAAGTTTGTTTTCCAGCTTTAGATAGTCTTCTATAATTTAATATGTTTGGAGAAGGAAGCTAAGAATCAGTAGCCCTGCCAGTGTTTTATATATTAATGTCATAAAACAAAACTACCATGGCATATTAATGTGTCTAGTTGTGTTAGAGTGAACTTCAGATGTAAAGGTCTAACTTCTTCCTTGATAGTGTTAGACTGCTTGACTTTCAGAGACTCCCGTAAATATGTGAGTGCACGCAAATACACACATACCATATACACACAATACCATGCATGTAACACACTCATATATGCACAAACACACATATATGTAGAGCCTCTGTATAATAAAGAGACTTTGGTTGATTATTTTCATTCATCGTATTTCTCAAAGGAATTCAATTCAAGTGTTTTGATATGATAAACAGATGTTTAAAATCTATTAAATAATATTAATGTGGTGGCTATTGTCTGTGTGCTTTCCTTATTGACAGTGTTTTGGGGCACTGCTTGTCTCTTTCTTTTTTTATGATACTGAGGATCAAGCTCTGAACCCTGTGTGAGCCATGCAAGCATCCTACAGTTGTCCAACCCCTGGGGCTTTTCAGTTTCACTTGACTCACTAATTTGGCCCAGGCAGGGTTTGAACATGTGACCCCATGCACCACCATAACTGACCTGCCTAGAGGTTTTAAAGCCAGCCTCAAGGCATAAGCCTAAAGTGTCAACTGTTTGAGAGGCTGAGGCAGGAGGATTGCAGGGTCTTTCTGGTTACAGAGTGAGTTCAAAGATGGACTGCTCAAGACCCTGACTTAAATAAAGAAAGGGTAGAGGCAGGGTGTGGCTCAGTGGTGGACTGCTTCACTTGCATATGCAAAGCTCTATCGAATGCTCAGTACTGAAAAAGAAAAAACACATTTTTACCTTGAGAGTATGCTCTTTCCAACGTGATATATGATTATTAGAAAACTCCAGTCTAGTTATGAGTATTCCAAAATACCCCATCCTCCAAAAGAAAAAGTATGTATTTCCCTATTGTAAAATCTTTTAGAAGTTTGAAAGATTTGGCTTAAAATTCTATTTTTTAATGAAAAACTTTTACATTTATTTTGTGTGCATGTATATACATATGTATGTATGTAGCTATGTATGTACCTATATGTGTATATGTATGTGTATCTGTATGCATGTATGTATATACGTATGTATGGTTGTATGCATGAGGGCACAAGCATCGTGTGTCTGTGGGTGTCCGAGAACAACTTGAGGGAGGTAGTTTTCTCCTGGGAGATATTTTATGAAGTATTTAATAATGCCCGTTCTAAAAACCAATATTAGCATTTATCTAGAAACCTTTTCAAGTTTATGAAATGTTTTATACACACTAAAAACTCAACTTTAGTCTTTTACATAAAACTTCTACTAAAAAGAAAAACAGAAATCACAGGGTCACCGACTTGCTGTCCTTGGCGCGAGTCTTCCAGATACATCTAGTTTAACCTTTCACTTACCTTTACTGAGCCGCCTAGGTAAGGGGAGGGAAACTTTGGACTTAACTCCGAAAGACACTGAAACTACACTGATTGTTTTCCGATTGTAGAGCATTTAGAACATATAAAAAGTGTGGATAAGGAAATGGGAAAAATCATTCCAAAATGTAAACACATTTAAAAAAACAAACACTATTAACATTTTCTATTTTCTTGGGGTTGGACGTTTCTATTTTTACTGTTTTAGTTACCATAAAATATTGGACTCCATTATGACATTTGCACAACACTGTGTATGACTCCTGTTTCTCCTCCCTCACTGCTATCCACCCCCACCCCCCGCCCCTGCTGGTCTACTATTTAGTCCACTTTTGCCTTTATCCACACATACATATGGCATAGATATGTATGTGTGTGCACATGTGTATATAAATGTGTACATTGTATATTTTAATTTATAAACTGATAAATTTATATGTGCATAAACATGTATACAATCTTGCATATGTAGACATAACTCTCTCTATATGTGAACCTTAATATTTTAACTCTACACTGAACAGCAGCAATTTTCACACATCACTGCTGTACGGCAGGTCTCGTGTGTTTAGTTACTCTCTTCTTTGCCAGTGCTTGGGATCAAACAAGCCCAGGGCCTCCTGGATGCTAGGCACCCACTCCCCCTGAGCAATGTCCCCAGCCTGCTTAGCATCTTATTTTCAGTGACCATGTAGTGCAGTGCTACCCTTTACGGTCCTAAGTAATCCATTCAACTGTTCCCCATCTGTTGAACATTTAGGTTGATATGCGATTTACTTTTAACTATTAGAAAGACAAAAGCCTGCAGCCGACAGCCGTGAGGCACTGCTGTGGAGAGGTAGTTACTGTGGTGTGGCAGTGAGTGAACCGGAAGTCAAGGAGACCCCTTATTGGGAGCATGACCTTCCCAGCTGTCAGGACGAAGGAGAAGAGATGACTATAAACTCTACAGAGAGCCTCAAGGGAAAACCTCTCGCGTTCAGAGCCACAGGTCCCTATGTCCAGGACGGCCAATTGAGAAGTGCGTTATCCTTTAAAAGTCAAAGAAAACCCCCTCTGGCAGCTTGAAAGAATTCAGGGGTGACTGGGTGGTAACGTGTCTGGGCGGGGGACCAGGGAAGAATTCTGTGAGGCTGCGTGGGAAGAAGAAGGCTGGGGAGGGTGGGCACATGGAGCCGATTCGTTCAGGCTCGCAAAGGTCTCTTTCCAACAGAATAGACTCAGACTCCCAACATAGAGCTGCTCGGAAACAGGAGACAGTTTGCATGGGCAGCCCACCTTGTTGGCCTCAAAATTATTATTAAAGAGGTGGCCTTTGCTGCTTAGAACTTTCGAGGGCTTGGTTTATTCAAGAGAGGTTAAAAAAAAAATCTTTTTCAGGCAGCCTCTGAGGAAACTGAGTCAAACGGCCGAGATGATGAGAACGGTGAAGAGAGCTCAGGGGCACGGGATGTGGAGCCGGATTCGGCAGGTTTGTTTCCTAGCATGCTAGCTTCCAGGTAAACCTTGGCGGCTAGATAGAATGGTGACGCCAGTTTTCCTTACTAAACTTAAGGGCAGTATCGGGCTCTGTGGGGTTGTGCTGCCACCTAGAGGCTCTGGGGAGAAATTCTGACTGTGTCATTAATGTTTCTGCTGTGTGTGTGTGTGTGTGTGTGTGTGTGTGTGTGTGTGTGTGTGTGTGTGTGTACCCTGTTATTTTATTTCCTAAAATTGGGTTGTCCTAGTTGCTTTGTGATAACTTTGATAAACCTCAGTGTTGGGGAGGAAAGGAAAGGGTTTGTTTTATCGTAGAACTCCCAGATCATAGTCCATCCATCAAAGGGGGGTCAGGGCAGGAACTCAAGTCGGGGGACCTGAAGGCAGGAGCTGAAGCAGAGACCATGGAGGGACACTGCTTGATGTCCCCCCTAGCTTGCTCAACTCCCTTTCCTAGGCAGCCAGACCCACCTTTATAGGGACGGCACCCCTCACACAAGGCTGGGCCTCACACATCAATTAGCAATCAAGAACTCGTCCCAAGGACATGCCCACAAGCCAGCCTGACCCAGGCAATTCCTCAACCAACATTCCCTCGTCCCAGGCGTGCCAGGTTGACAACCAGGATTAACCGTCCCCAAGGTCACATGCATTAGCACACTCCCATGGCAGTAGATAAGGCATACACCACAGCATACGTAATAACTGTCAGTGGTGTAGCTTGGTGGTAGACTATGTAAGGCCCTAGATATTCTTGTAAGACTTTCTACACATTTCTTTTGGTAAATATGAAAACTCCTCTTCCACCACCAAATTATTCTTAAATGGCATTTTAAAAATGCCATTACTAAAAACAATAGCATAAGATTTTCCAGCTGGACTAGGCCTCCACATATGATTATACTCCCTCACTGGGTGACCTTTCCACCCCCTCTGAAGTGTATCTAATTCTTTAGATATCAGAGAACAGCTTGTCTCTCATGTGTTCTATCTATCTGCCCCTCAATCCCTAACACAATCCAGTTAAGAAAACGTAGTTTGCGAAAGGAAAGGTTTTGGAGAGGTAGCTCAGTGGGCAAAGTGCTTGCTGCTGCATAAACCTGAGAACCTGAGTTGAGATCCCCAGCAACTTCGAGAAAGCGGGGCTCCATGCATGTAACCCCAGTACTAGTAGGGCAGAGACAGGGGTCCCAGGGCCTCCAGGCTACCTGGAGAAAGGGATCTGCAGTTTCAGTGAGAAATTCTGCCTCAGAAAATAAGGTGGGACCATAGAGGAAGACACAACAGACAACGTCAGCCTCTGGCCTCCGGATGAGCACAGCAGCAAACACGACAAGGGAAAGTTAGTTTGTCACTCGGTCGCAAGCTCAGACTGTGGACATTCTGTTATCCACTCCACCGTCATTCAATAGTTTGTGTCACAAGCTACTCAGGGTGCATGACTCTTACGAGCACTCTTTCATAGTAGGGCAGTCGGGTGAGAATCCTGCCACCGTGGGCCCTTTGCTGTGTGTCCTCCCGTAGTGACCCAGCTTGTCATCAGGAGGACTCTGATGAAAGGGTCCTTTGACTTTGAAAGAAGATTTTCTTTGTGTGATTTCCTTTTTCTTCCGTTCCCACCTGTGACCGCCCTCCAGAGCCACAGCATTTTACAACAACCGTGA
Source organism: Rattus rattus (assembly GCF_011064425.1). Classification (NCBI taxonomy): domain Eukaryota; kingdom Metazoa; phylum Chordata; class Mammalia; order Rodentia; family Muridae; genus Rattus; species Rattus rattus. The sequence goes on from NC_046164.1 coordinate 24,150,852, forward strand.
CGCGGTGCAGCCCAACCGTGGCCCTGGTGGAGTTTTCTTCCAGCCCGCAGCTGAGGAATGAAGTACCAGAAGAACAAGACCAGAAGAAGCCAGAAAACGAGATGAGCGGGAAGGTGGAGTTAGTGCTGTCCCAGAAGGTGAGGTCACGGTGGGGGAGGAGTTAAACCAGAGGTTAAAGGGCTTCAGGCAGCCATGAGACACTGCCTGAGACCGGGCAGCCAGCAGGCATGAGAGCTGGCTTTCTTACTTGTCTTCAATCTACATGCTTCTCTAAAAACTAGAGTGTATGTTTACACACACACACACACACACACACACACACACACACACACGCACACACGCACACACGCACGTGCATCATGCTTGCATGTTGTAAAGAGACACCATGACCAAGGCAACTTATAAAAGAAAGCATTTAATTGGGGGTTTTCTTACAGTTTCAGAAGAGTCCGTTATCATTTTGGTGGGAAGTGTAAGATCAGGGAGGCAGGCATCATTCTGGAAAAGAATCTTACATCTGATCTACAAACAGGAAGAGGGAGGGAGGGACGGACGGAGTGAGGGGGAGGGGGGAGAGAGAGACAGAGACAGAGAGAGAGAGAAGACAGAGAGACAGATGGGGAGACTAGGCCTGGCTGTGGGCTTTTGATACCTCAAAGTTGACACCTAAATGACACACCTTCTAACAAGACCACACCGCCTATTCTTTCCCAAAACTATTCCATCAACTAGGGAAGAAGCATTCAAATATCTGAGCCTGTAGAACCCATTCTCATTCAAACTACCACTGTATATGGGGGGGGGGGATACATACATTTGCATTACAGATATTTCAAATGCCATAGAATATGCAAGCCCATTTGCTAAATGTACAAATAGAATGAGAGGGTGGAGAACTGAGGCATTCTGTATGAGTAATACTCCAGCACTCATGCTTTTCACCTAATCCTAAAGAGACTTCATTTCATTTAAATGTGAACATGCTGTAGAATCCTGTTAAATTTAGGTCTTAGCTTACTGTAGATGGACTCGCTGGTTTGTTTCGTAACCTGACATCTTATAAATATTCCCTTCCCGTTGTGTACCTACTTCTTAACAATGCTATTAACTGATACCACTGGGTAAAATAACAACTTATGATACAATGGCCTCGTGTATTAAGTGTGGTTCATACTTAGAGTCTTGTGTACAGTAGTTGGGTTTGTTTTTAAATACCAAGACTAAAAACTCTTTCCCATTTATCTCAGTGGTTGGATTTCTAAGGAATTTTAAAACTGTGGAGTCCCTTCCAGACCAGATGGGCAGACTCTTGGGCACATGGTCCTGGCGTCTGTAAAAGCTCTGGGTAATCCTAATGACCCCCAAAGTGGAGCCATGCCTTGTATGTCAGATTATTTATGGCAATGTTCCACCCTTCAAAAACAACCTAAATACAGATTTGACCTTCAAGTGGAAATTTTGCCACTTAGTTCCGTTTCATACACTTACTCAGCCACATTAACTGTGCACCTACGATGTGCCAAGTCCGGTAGTAGACGCTGGGTATTTGATAGGGAACAGGACACATCACCTGGCCCCACAGAGCTGAGTGACGTGTCCTTGGAGGAGCCGCTAAGATGCTTGATGTCTGATGAGTTTTGAGCATTTCAGACCTCAGCTATTCCCTGTTTCTATACAGAGAGAATTACTGAGCAATCTGGAGGGCCACAGAGGAGGACAGACTCGCAGGTCTGTCTCGCAGGAGGGCAGGCAGGGTTTCCACCTTGGCCGCTCGTACCTTATCTACAATGTGCTTGTAATCACTAGGGATTATTCTAAACGCAGTACCTTCACATAATTCTAACCCAAGAGGAAAACTCGGTAACATTGCTAGAATTTAGATCAAACCAAACAAAATGACTGCCGTAACTTAGTGTCTTCCCTGCCGCTCCTCACCTCTGTCCCCGCATCAGTGCGAGCCGTGTTTGGACTGCGAGTTTCATGTCCAACCACTATGGGGGAAGCCCTCTCAGGGGTTCCCAAGTTGCTCATCTGCATCATTTGTTTTTCTGTCATGTCTGTTTAGTGAACATGAGTCACAGAATGGTTTTGTTTTGTTGTTAGTGGTGGGGGTTTTTTGTTTTTTTGTTTTTTTTTCTTTGAGGCATAAAATATCCAGGATTCCCAGGTTATCCTTGGTATCAAATGCTGCCACGTCTACACCTCTAAAATTCTATGGTTCCAAGTTTAGGAGCTCTGATAGTTGGTTAGCACATGAAATGATGACCTCTAGGGCAACACCTTCCTCACCTGCCCTCCCTGTGACCCCCTCCCCCATAACTCCATCCCTAGAGAGACCCAATACCTATGGCCTTTGTGAGCACCTGTCACACTCATGTGCACACACCCTCCCATGTGCACGCATGCACGCATGCGAGCACACACACACACACACACATGCACACACACATGACAAGAGAGAGAGAGACAGAGAGAGACAGAGACAGAGAGACAGAGACAGAGACAGACAGAGAGTTATAAGTAACAATAAATATTTAGAAAGGTAGAAGACCAGCATGTTGTGAACGTTTGGGAAAATCAGACCCTAGGCATTTGCTGTATGCTGAATGCTGGATTCTGTATGGCCGTCCGGTTGAGCAGTGCTGACCAAAATGACTGACTGTATTTTCATTGAGATTCTCTTAGAATTGAATATATTCTTAATAAAGAAAAGTAAAGCTCAACAGAGAATAAACAAACGTTCATCTGAGGTCATGATCGGCTGTCACACTAACCATGGATAACGCAGCTACCAGCAGGAGATGAAATCAGAGTCAAGTCCTTCGAGAAGCAGAGAGAGCCAAGCATGTGCAGCTACACTACATTCGGGCTCAGAGTGTAGATTTTGGTTCTTGTTGTAGATAGTGTCAAAACGTTTAGCAGTCTGTCTCTAGCAGTAAATCGATTGACAGTAATAAGACAGCAAGAAGGCTCTTCTATTCAGAGTCTTTAGATTAGGGAGAAACAAATAAAATTAAATAGCAATGATGCAAAAAAATTCTTAACGCAAATGTAATAATTTTTAATGTCTATAACCTTAGAACTATTTACCGTAAGGACAAGTCATCTAATGCGCCTCACAAACTCCCCAAGAACACCCCTGTGGTGACACTGTTTGATTCTAACTACTTTTGGCAATACTTCTTTGTCAACAGGCAGAGTACATTGTGTGTTGTATAACTTTGTGAGTACTGTCTTTAGAATAATCTCCATTGAAAGTGGCATTGCTATGAGCTTAGCCTATAGCAAAGATGGTTCTAATCACTGTCTGTGGGTTATTCCATTTCCCAACACGTTCAGCTGGGTATAATAACTAGAACTGAGGCCCCGAGTAGCGGTGAGCGCCTTAACCTCAGCACGAAGGAGGCGGAGCCGGGTAGATAGTTCAAGGGTAGCCTGGATTGCATAGCAAAAGATGCATAGTAAACACTGTCAAAAAAAGAAAGAAAGGAAGGAAGGAAGGAGGGAAGGAAGGAAAGAAGGAAGAAAAAGGAAGGAAGGAAAGAAAGTGGGAGAAGAAAGACTCCAAATGTCTTCTGAGGTTGAAGAAGAGGGTTCACCACATTTTTATCCCCTTATTTAATTTCTAAGAAAAACCAACCACTGCATTGATTTATAAAAGTGTGAAAAGTCATTAGGAAAGGAGATATTTCTATTGTAAAAATGTTGTAACTTTACTGACTTATTTAAATAGTCATACTCTGAGCTCTGTGGGTTAATGGCCGAACGTTCTTCCTCATGTTTATGTCTGTTACTGTGGTCCAGGTGGCAAAGCCAAAATCCCCAGAACCGGAAGCAACCTTGACATTTCCATTTCTTGACAAAATGCCTGAAACTGACCAACTACATTTGCCAAATCTCAATTCTCAAGGTAAGAGGGTGTGGGTTCTCTTAGCTCCTCAGGGTGTGCTGGGCCCACCTGTGGTAAAGTTCACTTCATAGGCAAAGCTGCTTGCATCCTTCATGTGATGTTCCCTGAGCCGTGGTGCTTTCCTGAGTCTGTGAATTACGAATTTCAGACTGGAAGGCTGAGCTGCATTTTCTGATTGACAGTGGGAACCCCGGCCGCTGAGTCTACCCTGTAGCCAGGCATTATGGGTAGAACAGGGTTTGAATATGTGTTGAGACTTTCTTCATACTTGTCTCATCTTGGCTCCAAAACATGACAAGAAATTAAAAATAAAAACCCAACTTGTTTTTTAAAAAATCTTTTCTCTTAACATCATATAAACTTTATATTTATTCTATAATAAGTCTGGGTATACATAACAATTACTGTACTTACTCAAGCCAAAAGTTTACACTTTCAAAAAATTCTTCATGAGAACATTTAATAGTTTCAAAATTGAAAAATAAAGTACATGAAACATTAAAGATACCTCTTCAGTGTGTGTGTAATCACATGCACACACTAAGATTATGTTTTAATATGTTTAACACATAACATACTTGGGTTGTATTTTAATGGGTTTAGTGTATTTGCCACACTTTAAAGTTTGAGATAATGTAGGGGTAGCATCTAGAAACATGGGCACTGAGGGCATGTGAAGGTCTTTCCATTGTGCTTACTCCCACCTTGTGGACCATTGATAGGTTATTCTTTTATTCTTTAAGAACCCAACTTCATACCCTTTATCCTCACGGGAAACCCAGATGCCCAAGCCACTGCAAAAGACCCTTAGGAATTCGAACCAGGAAAGATGGAAGTCCAGGAAGTCTGCCATCCTTGGCTTTATTTCTCAAGGTGACAGACCAAGGCTTCACCAATACAAGTCCTTTAGAAACAGCTGGCATGGGAGGCAGGACCAGAAGGTCCCGTGTGCTGCTTTGTTCACATTTTGTATTTTGTTAGCATCTGTCAGAGAGGAAGGCATGGAGCTCACGTTCATGGTTTATTATTAGTTCTTTTTAAAGAGAGGGCTGCTATTTAGGGTCACCATTAATAACATCTGAGCTGGTGTTCATTAACTTTTGTTGATTGTTTTCGGGCACCCATATACAAACCAAGAAACGTTTGGTAAGACACTAATTGTCCTTAGTACCTTACTGTAGAGGCAAGGTCACTACGGCTTCCAGAGCATTGGCCCAGAATTTTCAGGTTCACAGTCCTGAAAACAATTAATGAAAATGAAATCTCACAACTGGGGCAACCGATTGGCCATAGTTAGGCATTGTCATTACGTTCTGTTTCTAGCACTTTATAACTATGTAAATAAGAAATATAGTTAGGTTAAATATGTAAGCCATAGCAATTAGTCTTGATACCCCGTATGTTTATATATATATATATATCCCACAAGACATTTTGGATCTCAGAAATTGCTATTGAATTAAAGAAATTTACTTCATGCTTTCTCTGGGTTGAATAATATAAAAAGTAAAATTTCATAGTGTTGGAGTGTTTTAAAGGCAATTCCTCAAGGCAAAACTGGATTAGGCAGGTGCTTGTTCTTTAATGATGAACGCTGGATTTTAAGTATGAGCACTGGAGAAAGAGCACCCTCAAGTCCTTGGCTCATGAGTTCTTAGCTACATGGCCTCCCTCTCTCAGTTTTCCCCAAGATCTAATCTCCTGTCAGTACAAATAACCACACTCCGGTCTTTAAGAGAATCGGATTTAGTTATTGTTGGATACTAGCAATAAGGGTGGGTGCACAGAGCCAAGCGCTGGGCATAAATAATAAACTCTTCTCGGGTGCTTCCCTCTTAAAGAAAGAAGGAGAGCATTGATGAGACGGTGACGGGGCTTGAAGGAGTGCGTGGCTGAGCACCCAACCCTCAAGGTCTGGCCCCAGAGATCCGGCCCAGGCTCAATCCAGCAAAGTTCACATGTCCAAGTAATGCTGGCGCGGCAGCCCAGGAATGCCGAGCTGGAGGCGCTGACTTGAACTATTTATTTAAATGGTGTCTGAAGACATTGTGCGTGGATATGAAATGGACTTATTTCAGACTTATTTAGACTCTATGAAGTGCCTGTCCTTCTGGAAGCCAGAGACCTCCAATAAATGTAACCTTTGAAGGCATGGTTGCCTTTACTTGGAGTGTGGTGAAAGAAGTCATGGGTTACGGCCCAGACACAAGAAGTCAGTACATACTGAAGTGACTAGCATGAATTCCAGCATCCAGTCCAAAGGACCCAGAAGCCGTGGAGCCACACCTCGTAAATTCTCTCTCCCCCCCATTTCTTTCAAGTCATCTATTTACAGATGCTCACACAGGCCACTGCTGATCTTCCTGTCAGACCGGTCCCCCCAGGCACACATCACACGTGCATCAGTACAGCCATTCAACACCCCGGAGCCACTCGTAAAATACAGTTAAAGCTGACAGAGTTCCTTTGTCCAGGTTGTTTCTATAAAACATGGGCTTTAACTTGCCGCGTTCACTACTCCGGGAATGGAAGTAGGGAGCAAATGCTTGCCAGAACTTCTGTGTGCTTGGCACCTCTGCTGTCGCAGACACGTGCCTGCCTGTGTATTTGAAAGGAATCGAGCTACAGACTTCCCCTTTCATCGGGTGTGATGTGAAGACTACCACAAGCCCACTACACATGTCTACTGCCTTTTAGATTTTCCTAGAGTTGCTCCTGCATAGCCCATTACTATGACATCTTGGCCTTTAACCCTTAAAAAATACTCCTACTAAGTACAGGCGTAAAAACTATCACTCAGTGCCCACCGAACAGGAACCGGACAGGCCAGGTCTGCTGCCCGCTGTCCACGTCGACAGGTTTCATGTGTATTCTGGTGAGATGTTTTACATGTTAGATTCAGAGACGGTCAGTCCCTGGGTCGACTATGACCCACCCTTCCTTGACATGTGGGATGCGTTCTGCTCAGTTCTCACCGAATTTCATGGATTTCCATTTGTTCTATTTTGCTCTCTGATCTAGAGCTGCCTGGCAGTGCCCCGCTGAGAGTTCAGAACTCTTGGCGACGGTCCCAGTTTTTCTCCCAGTCAGGTAAACAATGTACCCGGTCGCTGCCTTTTCTTTGTGTAAAAATCCATGTTGGGGCAACCAATGGCCTTTTGTCTTCCTTTCTGATTTTAGATAGTTTTTTTTTTTAAGAGAGATGCTTGTATGTGACACACAGTTAGCAATGAGCTTGCTCTCTGATATCGGCACCTGCTGTACTAAAGTGGGGAGGAATTTCACAGAATTTTATATTGATCGCAAGATGCCAGGGCGAACACCAACCTGGCTCTTACCCGCTTTAGAGCAATGATCATAAGCCACAAGTGTGGTGGTTCTCTTGTTAACTGTGTCACACTCTGCTCTTCCTGGATGACCTCTGGCCTCTCTGTGTGGTACTTCTCTGGTCAGACAGTGGAGGAGCCACTCCCTTTGCCAGAAGGCAAGGTGTACTAAGAGCCAGCACTAATAGCTGTAGTCGAAGCTTCTAGAGTCTAGTACCTGGCGCTTCCTGACGTGTCGTGGTCCTCATTCCTTTTGGTGATGGGCACAACCTGCCACAGACTCTGCTTGATTATGATTTCCTAATACTGACCAAGTTAACACAGGGACCACACCCAGCTGCAAGCATCGCAAGCCCAGCACAGCAGAAGCTACTCACACTGACGCTCCTTCTCTTTCTTTTATCCGGCATAGCGGATTCCCCAAGCAGTGAAAAGTCGCCCGCGAGCACGCCCGTAAGTATTCCCTCTTAAAGACCAGAGCTGTGCGTTCAGAGTGATGTTAACTTGTATTTGACCTTCTTAAGGAATACTCAAGCAACACTGAGAACCAAATTTCTTTTTTATTTTGAAACAACTTAATGCTGCCCAGCAGATTATTAAGCCATGGATCGTCATTATATGAGGTAGTTTTCCCGTCCTGCCTGGAAACAAAATGCTGGTCCCTTCCTATTCTCGAGCCCAGGTTTACTAGCTGGGGCTAGTATGTATGACAGGATCCTCTCTGTTTCATGCTTCTTGACTGTCCAGTAAGATGCAAATGGCGTTCTTTCACAGCGGTTGTATTAATTAAAATCATTATATAATTCCGCCATGCAGTGCCTGATACTGGCATGATTCTTCCCTCTCCAGTGACCAGCCTGAGGTGCTTATCATAGCCAGTCCCACTTAGTATCTACAGGCGAATGTTTCCCTTTGTGGCCATGTAGAACCAGCCCAGCATTTTGGAATCAAAGTAAAAAGGGGTTAAATTTGGGAAGCGGTTTCTGCCACCAAAGAGGCCGTTTAGATTATGAAGATTTGTTTCTGTGTCCCTTGGGTACCATGTTGAGGCTGTCTTCTCTCACCCTGGCCAGCCCTTGAGGATCTGCCTCAGTTCTGATCGGGGGATTGCTTTGTTTGTTTTTCCTGAACAGTTTAAGTTCTGGGCGTGGGACCCGGAAGAGGAGCGCAGGCGACAGGAGAAGTGGCAGCAGGAACAAGAGCGTCTGCTCCAGGTAGGACTGACCTGCTGATCTCCCTATGCTCTGGAGTTGCCCCCCACAATGGCTGTTGCATTGAGTAGGCTTTTTAGCCCAGGAAACATGGAGTCCAGTACTTCTCAGAAACTCATGCATCTGTCAACGCTTTGTGTCCAGACAACAATCTTGTACCTGATTCTTCCTGCCATGAGAAGGGGGGAGAGGGGATCATTCGCATTAGTGTTTAAATAAAAATATGTCTCTAAGCAGTGATTAAGGGTCAGTCTACCTGCATTCATTGCCTCCTCAGCCACCAAATCCCAATTCAAGAAGCAGTGAGGATGAATTACCCAAAAGTTATTTGATAGCATTTAAGCAGAATAGAATTTGACATCAGTCTAATTCCTTCAGTAGAATTTTCATCCCACTTTTTTCAGTGAAAGCTGATAATGATCAATTCTAGAAATATTCTGAGGAGAAACGCAACATGTTTCCATTTGCTTCATATCCAAACTGACCTGGTGACCTTCAAAACTGACCTGTTTGTATACTTGGGGTGTGCTGGGAACACATGTGAATAGCCCATTTCTAGTTGAAGAAGTGAAGGTTCACAGAGGTTCGATTAACTGCCTGATATCACACAGCTGAGATCGCACAGTGCAGAGCCTGGACCCAAATCCAGGTCCTTACAACTCTAAAACCTATGCTGGTTCCTCCACACAGCCAAACAGTCACATAGAGAGATACCATGAACCTCATTAAAGCCGATGCTACCTTCTACTCTACAACTGAACTGCAATGTGCTTATTCTACTTCCCCATCATATTCTTTTCTCTAACCCTTTTGCCCTGATTCCCATGGTAAGAGAAGACAGAAGTGAAGCTGTGTCCTAAAACCTCAGAGCCCCACCCGAGTGATATACTTCCTCTAGCAAAGCTCCACATCCTCAAGGTTTCCAAACCTTCCTAAACAGCTCCACTAAGAGGAAGCAGATATCCAAGTACATGAGCGGATGGGGCACGTTTCTCATTCAAACCACCGCGTGTACCTAACTTGAATGAATAAGACACAGGAGTATGGTTCATTCTCGTGGTGTGAAGGCTTTAGATTCCAAATGGTCACTCATGAGGAATGTCTTACAACACAGTGTGCATGGCGCTTTAGAAGGGGGAAACTTCCCAGCGACAGACTCAATGCTCACTCCCCAGTGTTCTTTGGACAGGAGAGGTATCAGAAGGAACAGGATAAGCTGAAGGAGGAATGGGAAAAGGCCCAGAAGGAGGTAGAAGAAGAGGAACGCAGATACTATGAGGAGGTACGAAGCGTCCAAGGGGAATGAACTTTGTCTGCATGGTTCTTCAAAGTCTGGCACCCCCCTTTGTGTGCAGCCTGTGCGTGCATGTGGCCGTGTCTGACTCTGGACGCACAGCAGTGTCCCATCAATCTCTTTAAGAGAATCACATTGAATGGATTCCAACAGACCATAGTGACCCATCCCCACCATGTGGCTTGAACCGTGTTCAAGGAGCCACTGTAATCACGTGTTCTCCAGTCCAGATCTGATCCTTGATCTGCTTAGACAACATTGAAAACAGCGATGCATTTGTTTGTGTGTGCGCACTTACTTGTAGCAAGCGTGTTTGGTAATAACGAATTAGTTTTATAGGATAATTTTGGCACTGAAACTAAATGCATGCTTACTACTGACTACATTTACTATACCATGGTAGAGGAATTTGTGGAGAAAGTTTGCATCCTATTTAATGTTTTTAACAGTAACAGCAAACAGGCCATGATACAGAATTGGAGGTGTGTATCTGAAGGGTCTGTTATCTAAAATCCTTTAGGACCAACATTGACCTTCCATGATAACTTGCTAAGTGGTCAGCTCCATGATAGTCCTTCTTGACTATGTTCCTTTCCACCACTGATTAAATCGTGTGGATTCAATACAAAGTTCTAAACAGCTACATACTTGGTGTTATTTGGTTTGTATGCATCTGATGACCCCCCCCCCATTTCCTTAATATATTTTTTCTCTTGACGGATTTTTGTTTTTAATGTTTTTTCTTCATCTCCTTCCTTTGCCATAGGAGCGTAAGATAATTGAGGACACCGTGGTTCCATTCACTATTTCCTCGAGTTCTGCAGACCAGCTGTCTACATCCTCATCTGTAACTGAAGGCAGCGGGACAAGGGTAAGATGGCTGATGAAAACCAGTTTGTGACATACATAACCCAATCCAGGTTTCCCCATTCAGTAGCTTCAAACCAGGAGGGGCAGTTCCTCCACAGCCTTCAGCTCCTATGTGGCCCTTTCACCCAGCATGCTGACACCCTAAGCTCCTTCCCTGCAGAGCAACAGCCATTTCCCTGGACACGTCTTCCCAGATAACTAGCAAGATCTCCAGTAGTAAAGCCATGTGCTCGAACCCTCTCCCTGCCTGGCTCAGGGATCCCTCTTCCCTTCCACCGCCATTACCCCTCCCCCATGTGCCACTCTCCACCATGCCTTGCAGTGCAGTCCTCTGCATTTTTTTTTTTAGCAGCAGCAGACATGGCCACAGTGCATTCCCATCAGCTAGCTACCCCCAGTAATCCACATGAAACTTGACATGTCTTTGAGGGTGGAAAGAGCCCGTAAAGGCTGGTTGGCCCCTTATCCCCCAAGAAAGGCGGTGGAAGGACATACTAGACAGAAGCATGTCAAGATTTGCAAAGTACAACAACACATTGACACCAGAGTCCATTTGTCCCAAAGTAAGCAGTCTCATGACCTCATTTTGTTAGGGAAAAGGGGGAGGGGGCTCCTGACCAATCCCTTTTGTGATAATTTTTAGAAGGATCTCAATTGCACGTTTATTCTAAGTATTTGGAGATCATCGAAATCTGTTGGGTTAGAAGATTACTCTTTGGGGCAGAAGTAGGAGAATGGGGCTGTGAAGAGAGCACTCAGTGTGTGTGAATACAGGCTCATAGTGGGTCTCATTCACATGTACAGAAAGCCACGTTAATAACTCCTTTAAACTGTAGAGCAAAAAGATAAAACTTTTATTAGGCAAAGGAAGAAAAGGGGATGGGGATGGGCTTTAGATATTCCATAGTCAGACATAAAAGTCATCTAGCGTGTTTAAATTATATTCAAAACAATCCCACTTTTTCCATCAGAATAAGATGGACTTGGAAAACTGCCAAGACAGAGACAAAGAGAGAAGACAGAACACGCCCCTCCAGGAGAATGACAGTGACTCATCACTCAAAGCTAGAGAAAGTGGCCTGCCCGAGGAGCACAGGTATGTGCCCTTCCATGGATGTCCACGAGATTCCCAAAGCTGGGCTCCACTGTTCACTCTGGGTGGGCGGTCTCACTGCTTTAAAAGGATCGGTCTAACCTTGCATTCCATGCTGTTTAAACTTGCTGTGTCGGCTCGGAAGCCAGCATCCTTGTGTGCTTGAATATGTACAGCCTTATTTTTAAATAGGCGAGGCCAGGTGTGGTGACAGAAGTGCAAAAACATCATAAATGTGAGGCTAGTCTCTGGTACATACTGAAAGCATATCTCAAAAAAAAAAAGGTAATTAATTTTGAGAGACAGAGAGATGGGCCAGAGGGTCAAGGCCCTTGCTGCTGAAGCCTAGAGCCTGAGTCCAATCCCCAGAAACCACATAAAGGTAGGAGAGACCCAGCTCCACAGAGGTAGGCTCTGCGCTCCACATGCATGTTATGACATGTGAGCACACCCATGGTACACATACATGTGCACATAATCAAATTTAAATGCTTTGATAATAATGTTTTAAAAGTTAAAAAGGGAGACCCATTTTAAATAAAATAGTATGAATCATTAAGGAAGCTTGTTGTTGACCCAAAGCCCAAAGCTTCCAGTCACTTGAAGCAAGGTCCTGAGGTCCCACCTACCTTAGTTCCTCTGTGGACCTGAACTTGGCGCTGGTGTCCTCGGTGAGGTGAGTTACGATATGAAGGGTAACCATTTGTCAGAACAAGTGTGCCTGTCACTTCACATGAGGACTCTAAGATGTCCCGTGGGAGATCCAAAAATGAATCCAGAAACCCCAGAGTATCTCGACTGGAGCAGAGTCTGGGCTACTGATTATCATTTCTACTCGTGCCTAATCTGGAAGGAATCTACCGGAAGTCCAGGAAGCTGGCGCAGCCTGCTATCAGCATCCTCCTTACGGAACGTGTTTGTCTCGGGTGTGAGATCCCTGATAGCTATCAGCAAGCATGCATGCGCCCATAACACGTTTACAGCGTCCCCGAGGGACCCCAAGATGAGAAAGGCCATCTAGCTGTCCTGGACTGGTTAAGGGTTGGCTGAAGCAGAGTTCTGGTGAGGGTTTGCGTGGAGGGAGCCGCTAGCATCAGACACGGAGCACCAGATCTGACAGGACACAGTCTCCAGAAGCACGTTTGTTTCCGGGTAACTCTGACTCGGAGTCTGAGAAGTAAGAACTATTAGCCAGGGAGATGCGAAGGATCCTAAAGGCACGTCATGTGCGGTTTTGCTCGGTCTCCAGACAGGCTTTGCCTGTGAAGTTGCTGATTGGTTTCTTCTGACTGGTCTTGCTGTCACCAGAAACTTCCATCTCGTTAAGTCCTTCCCTCTTTGCACACAGAAACCACCAAAGGCCTGGAGATCCCACGTGGCTCAGTTCTTTGCCTATTCATCTATATATTTGGAAATAGTGTACTGCAGTGCAGCCCTAGGCAGTACAGCCCAGCTCTACTCACAGTTCAGCCCCATCTGGCCCTGTGACCCTTCTGCCTCTGCTGTGTGCTGAGCGATAGATGTGCGTCCTGGCTTCCACACAATATCTACAGTAATTCCTCCCTCGTGAAAATCTGGGAGCCTCAGAGGAACTCCCCAGAGGAGGTTCGCTTGAAGAGCCTGGTGGACAGAGAAGACCTCAGGGAGGACCTCGGGGAGGACCTCAGGGAGGATCTCAGAAATGATTATTTCCTGAATGTGTTAAATTGATGCGAGCTAGAAATGCATAGTATTTTGTAATGGTTTCAGATATAGTTCAGGATAAACAGAAGTAAACAGTCTATTTCTTTTTTCTTAAATTATAATGGCTAACTCTGCATCCTGAGGTATAAAAACAATAAATTTAACCCAGTTGGTTTTATCTCTGCTCTGAAGTATTTTTGTTTTTGTTTTGTTTTTAGCAGCCTAACTCAAAGTCCCTCAGCTAACTCTGAAAACTCCATGTCAAAAGGAATTCATCAGGACCAGCAGCCAGAGACAGAGGCTGGGGCCTCACACTGTGGTACAAACCCACAGCCAGCTCAGGGTAAGAATGGAGGGAAATCCCGATATTTACGTTGTGGCAAACTCCTCACATTGTCCAGAACTGACCTCTGGCAGCTGCAAACTTCTCTCTAAGGCCCCTTACCTTTAGCTTCTGATAAATATCCTAACATATAAACTCCTGCTGTGAGACCAGACTCTGCACAATGTCACTGGGGTCTGAGTGAGGCTAAACCAGGTATGAGCATTGAAAAAAAATAAAAACTATGGCTGGGGGGTAACTCAGTGAGTAAAGAGCCTGAGGGCCTGAGTTCAAAGACTCGTATAGTGGGAAGAGAAGCAACTCCTGAAAGTTTGCCTACACACACACACACACACACACACACACACACACACACACGTATGCCTCTGTGGCATGTGCTCCTTCCTCTCAAAATAAATCAATGTATTTTTTTTTTAATTTAGGAAGGGACTGGGGATGGTTCAGTGGTTAAGAGCAGTGGCTGCCCTTTCAGATGACCCAGGTTTGATCCTCAGGACCTCTATGGCAGCTCACCAACTGTCAATAACTCCAGGTCCAGGGGATATGATGCCCTTTTACGGCCTCCATGAGCACTGCATGCACTGGGGCTCACAGACATACATGAAGGCAAAACACCCATGCATACAAAATAACTTTTTTAAAAAATCAAAGGGAGACTTTAAAAAAATTAAGATTTAAAAGAAATTATTTTAAAAATCATAAACAAATGCATTCTCCAAATCTCCCAGTTCCACCATTGAACGTAATCCTCCGTCCTCCCCAAAAACTCCTCTTGGGGAGTGGACTCTGCCCAGCCAGACTGAGGTACATGCACGACACAGCCCACACAGAACTACTGTAAGGACCAGCGGGCATCAGCTCTTGAAAGGAAGGCATCTTACTGGGCATCAGAATGACTCTGCTGAACACGTTTATGTTCCTTCCTTGGTCTCAGATCCGCCTTGGAATCAACAGATCTCAAACCCACCAACATCCAAGGTGGAAGACGTGAAGCCCAAAACCCTAGCCCTGGAGAAAAGCGTTAATCATCAGATTGAGTCTCCGGGGGAAAGGCGGAAGTGAGTAGACAAATAAGACGGACGTGGGGTTACTATATGTTTTAATGTATTGCCTTAGATGGGGAGAGCTGTGAGATGGCAAGATGGCAGCTGCATCTTCGTGCTCTGTCTCCATTTTATCGTTTCAAAGCACTTCCGTATAACAGGTCCTTGGAATGTTTAAACCTGCTTCTCTCAGGGAGTCCTCCCAACAATCCTATGAGGTCAGTAATCTCAGTTTACAATGAGGGAGGTTAGCATATCCTGCCCATGGAATTTGACTGGTTGAATATTAGAGGATTCTACACACAGCTTCACAGCAAGGCCACAGCGAAGGCTGCAGTCACACTTTCAAATTCCTGGCAGGCGCCTTTACCTGAATCTCATTCCACTCGTATCCAAACTGCGGTTTCAGATTTTGTCTCTGCCCCTCACTCGGAATCTTAAGCAAGTGTCTTAGTTTTTGCCTGCCTTAGTTTCCCCATTATCAAGTGGGAATGAGCCTGGTACCTCCCTCACAGGTCTCCCTGCCTGGCAGATAACCAACACTGCAGTATGGGTCACAGGATGCCCTGTCAGCTCTTCTTCCTCCTCAGCACCGTGCTGAACGGGCGCTACCTTTGTCTGATGGCTCCCATTACCATGGCTGTGTATCTGTGAGCTCAGATCAAGCAGATGTGATTTCTTGTACTGCAGTGCAGCGGTTCCCAGTGGCTTTGCTTTGTGTGTTTGTTCTGTTTTTTGTGTTTCCTTTCTAGCCATACTACTTATGTTTTGAAAATGGGACTTTTGGAGAAGAGAAGCAGCACCCGAGGAGGGAGGTTGGGTGGGTAGGGGCTGGAGGGATCTCACAGATAGTCAAGCAGCCAGGAGACAAGACAGACTTTGCCTGCCTGTGTTCTATTCTTCTTTTGTTGCTCTTTTTCTCTGTCCTAACCATTTCTTCACCCACAAAGTAAACTTTTCAAAGCTGACAACTGGATTCCACATAGGGCTCCTAACAGCCTATGCCCACATGACATACTGGCAACATCAAATTGGGGCCCTTCTGATCTCTTGTGGCCCAGTGAGAGCTACACTTTCTCTAAGGCATCCATTGCAGACCCTAAGGCAGGGACTGTGGCGCTGAAAATCACTTCCTCTAAAATTGGCCTTGTTTGCTGGAGTGGCCATGTGAATCTACCTGTGTGTGAATTTTTTTGATTTGTGAGATCTTTACCATAAAGTGATTTCTTTTATTTTTTTTTTAAATCTCCCCTGAACTTCTGGGCTGCTCTTAAGCATTTCCCCTGGATCTTTAGTCATTTTTCTGTCCCACTAAGCCCATAATTTCCACATCAACTTCAGTGTGCAAAAGCAGCTCCGTCAACAGCGTAAATAGCAGCCCAGCAGCTTTTAGTGAAGGAACCACCAGGATTCTCCTTCCTACGCACCAGCGTCAGTGTGGTTTTATCTACATACGTGCACATTCCCTCTAGACGTAATTACTGATTTTGTTCCAAAGCAAAAATAAACCACCAAGCCTGGTAGCGCACGTTCATAAGCCCAACGTGGAGAGGCTGAGCCAGTAGGAACGCCAAGTTGGAGACTAACCTTGGCGCCACAGTGAGACCTTGTCTCAAAACAAATAAGCACAGGTGTCAGTAGGAGAGTCCTTTGTGGTCTTCTTGTTTTAAGCTAAAATGTCTTTTACTGTGGCTTCTGTTAACTTCTTTTTGTAACTGTGGCCTCCTTTACCCTGTTACAGGAAAAGCCCTCGAGAGAACTTCCGGGCTGGGCCCCTGTCCCCCTGCTCTCCTACCCCTCCTGGCCAGTCTCCAAACAGGTACAAGAGGTCAGCAAGCCTTTCTGAGGCTGTTTTGTGGTCCTGCACTCAACGAGCAAGTGTAATTTTGGCTAGATTAATGCTCGCTGGCTGATGCTGGTCCACATCCCTCCCCCCACGCACAGAGGGGAGGAGTTAGGAGAGCATCTCCATCTTCCTGCAGATTCATCAGCACGGGGTAGAGAAAGTCAGATGTGTGGTGCTGGCCGTAGCCATTAGGTTTTAATGACATTGTGTGGAACCTGTAATCTAATAATAAAGTCCACCAGACAGTTGCTGGGCTCCTGCAACAGTGCCTCCGCCTCCAAGATTCTCAACCCTTAGAGGGCATTGGGCTATTGGCTCCTCCAGAGAACCAGGGTGAGGCTGGGAAACAAAGCCCTATTCTCCCCTTCAAGCCCTCCCTAGATCTCTAACCATGACCCTGGTTGGTCCCCATGATACCTTTAAAAGCTGCCTAAGTATCCGTCTGCCACAGGCACACGTGACTGAGGACTTTGGTGGTTTTCATTGATAGCTTTCTTTTCATGGCTAGATAGAGTGAAATCATCTCCAGGTTTTGAAGAGGACAGCGCTTCCTCCTCTGCATGTCTGTCCTTCTGTTTGCTCTGTCTGCTCTGTTCCACTGTAGCTTTCAGGTGGCAATGCATTCTGGTAAATTTCTCCTAGAGCTCGGCAGCAGCAGGCATTGTGGGGAGTTGATCTGGTACCTGCAAAGCTTCTGTGAGAAGACAGCCCTGTGGTGGCAGGTAGACAGTATCCAGGGCTGTAGGTGGAAGAAGGAGGTGGGTTCAATCCCAGGAGTTTGCAGTATACACAGAAAAGAAAGGCCTAATCTGCAGACTCTGTCTGTTCGGGAGAAATAGACTGGCCAGCCCTCTCCTTTTGTAGGTAGAAGGAAGACCTAAACAGAGCACTGGACAGCATAACATGAACTCAGGGCGGAGCAGGAACCCTATCTCGGAAGCCTCCACAAGGCAACCCCCCTCCTATATCTCAGAGGACTCTGTAAAAGGGAACGCCTTAATGGACCAATGCTCCTTTAGTGGAAACTGCTTGTACTGGCTGGTTTTGTGTGTCAACTTGGCACAAGTTGGAGTCATCTGAGAGGAAAGAGCCTCAATTGAGGAAATGCCTCCAGCTATGAGGCATTTTCTTAATTAATGATTCATGAGAGAGGGACCGGCCCATCGTAGGTGGTGCCATCCCTGGGCTGGCAGTCCTGGGTTCTGTAAGGAAGCAGGCTGAGTAAGCCATGAGGTGCCAGCCAGTAGGCAGCCTCTGCACCAGCTCCTGCCTCCAGGTTCCTGCCCTACTTAAGTTCCTGTCCTGACTTCTTCCAATGATAGACTATGATCTGGAGTATAAGCTGAATAAACCTTTCCTCCCAGGCTTGCTTTAGGTCATAGCGTGTCAATAGCAATAGAAATAGCAATAGCAATAGCAATAGAAACCTTACCTAAGACATTGCTGAAGCCATGTAGAACCTTGTAAAGCTAAATCTCCATGTGGTTGGGGCTTCTGTGAACACATACACTGAATCATCTCAGCATGCCCCAGACTAAGCACCGCGTGGAGGCCTGTCACCTTGAGCTTGCTGGCAACATATGGCTCTGCTTCATTCTGTATCCATTGTCAGCTTGGCGATCCTCATTTTATTAATGGTTTATTAAAATCCATGTCACTGTGTTTGCATGAGGTGGCCTGTGGTGCAAGCCAAGGCTCTCACTGTGCCTTTTGTTTTTGTTTTTAACCCAGGTCTATAAGCGGGAAGAAGCTGTGCTCCTCCTGTGGGCTTGCTTTGGGGAAAGGCGCCGCAATGATCATCGAGACTCTGAATCTCTACTTTCACATACAGTGTTTCAGGGTATGTACTGCTCCCTACGCTGGTGTCAGGGTCTGGGTCTTGTCCTGCACTGAGAAACCCCTCCCGTAACCTTACAACCTCTCCCCTCGTGTCGTAGACTGATGTGCAGGTCAAGTCTAGCTTTTAGGATACAGCTCTTGGACCCTGAATCCCTCTGGGAAGAAAAAGATCCTCCTAGAAGAAGAAAAACAGATCTGTGCAATTTGCCTTTCCAGATACTTTTGTTGCTAGAAGCAGACATTGTAACAAGAAGTTGCAACTGGAAGACAGTGGGGTTTCTGAGTCTTGTGGGCCTTAAGGGTTTATTTAAGCCATCCTTGTTGCTCATACAGTCTCACCATTCTTATGTAATGGGCTTTTAGACGATGCCCAATAGAACATTGTCTGCCCAGTGAGTGGCTGTGGCTAGCTGTAAGATCTCAATTCTCACAGCGAGCTTGTCTGAGACCTTGGGCTGATGGCTCCCTCTGAGAAGCGGAGGGCTCCTCTGGGCTTTATTAAGTCTGTTAACCTGCCCCTGTTGTTCCTTGGTATGTTTTGTTTTGTTTGAAACAAGGTCTCACTATGTAGCCCAGGCTGGCCTCAATCCCCTGGAAGTCCTTCCGCCTTAGTCTCCTGGTGCTCAGGTCACTAGCTTGTACCACCATGCCAGCCCGTCAATTGGCTTTGCTGAAGAATCTCAGGTACCCTTCCTTTAGATCACACTGCTCATCATGCTGTGGTGTCAGCCTCTGTAATAAATGCTGAACTCTGTAAGAGTAAGGACTCAGTCTTCCTCAGTTGCCACTATTTTCCTATGAATCCAACCAAGCAGACATCAATAAACATTTTAGATGGAGCAGTGCAGTGCAGACGAGGAGGCCTAGCTTCTAATGCTGGCTCTCCTGCTACACTCGGGCTGCTACACTCGGTTTGTTATCAGGTGAATGAACCATACATCAGTATATCCCAGCCTCTCTTTTCTACTCATGAGCACCTTTCAAGTGAATATAATCGATTTCTGAAGCCAAACTATCAATCTCTAAATCTCAGTCATCATTTTCTCTGCATGATGCTGAAATATTTTTTTATTAGAATTGCTATTCTCTTTCTCATTGGTAGCTCCCTTGGCTATAACACCAACTTGTATGGGGTTAAAATAACTCACTTTGTCCCTGATCTAAGAAACAGTGAATGACATTCATAAACCAGGCAAAACAGAGGGAAATACAATTTCCACCGTTTACCTAATGCATTCCCGTGGCCCAGCTAGTCTTTTTAAAAATGTATTTATTTACATTCCAAATGTTGCCTCCCCCTCCAAGAGTTCTTCTCCCCATCCCCACTCCCCTTTGCCTCTGAGAGGGTGCCCCCCCCACCTACCTGTCATCACCCACCCACCCATCCCCACCTCATGCTCCCCCAGAATCCCCCCTTCCCTGGAGCATCAAGTCTCTACAGGATTAGGTCATCATCTCCCACTGAGGCCAGACAAGGCCGTCTGGTACAATGTGCCAGGGCCCATGGGCCAGCCCATATATGCCTTTGATTGGTAGCTCAGTCTCTGTGAGCTCATCTTAGAGCATGAATCAGAGGCTGGTCTGATCCCTCTGGAAGGTCTGGCACCCGGCTGGCACCCCCAGTGCCATCTCCTCTGTTGCAAATGCCTTCTACGGTTTCCTTCTGTTCTCTAACCACTGGGCTACTGAGGGTCCCGCCCCAGGGAATTGGTTATGCAGCATGCCTCTGAAGTGGGAATGCACTGTAACACGTGCTCCTTCGCAGTTCTTCTGTGGAATGTTCTGGAAAACCTTAAGAGATTATTGGTAGTCGAGTTTTACGTGATAATCCATTGCATTTTTGTTTAACAGCAGTAGGGTGCCCCCTGTTGGACATGGTCCTTCTATCTGGATTGAGAAATTGTGTGTTATAACAGTTGAGCAGGCTCTCGAGTCATTACACTGTCGCTTACCAGCTTCCCAACTCCAGGCCAACTCAGTGCCTCTCAACCTGTGTCCTCTGTAAACTACAATGAGTTAAGATAAAACGCTCAAAACACATTTTGCTTTTACCATAAATTTGGCTTGTTGCCCCAGATCTAACCCATAACAGATGCTTAGCGACTTGTGAAGATTGTGGGTGTATCCCTGCATAGCTCACAGGAGCAGTCCTCGTTACTGTCCTATCGCTATGAAGAGACACTATGACCAAGGCAACTCTTGCAAAAGAAAAAGCATGGGCTGGAGAGATGGCTCAGCGGTTAAGAGCACCGACTACTCTTCCAGAGGTCCTGAGTTCAATTCCCAGCAACCACATGGTGGCTCACAACCATCTGTAAAGAGATCCGATGCCCTCTTCTGGTGTATCTGAAGACAGCTGCAGTGTACTTATATATAATAAATGAATAAATCTTAAAAAAAAAAAAAAGTAAAAGCATTTAACTGGGCCTCACGGTTCCAGGGGTCGTAGAGTCCATGATCATCTTGGCAGGAAGCAGATAGGCATGGGGATGGAGCATAAGTTGATTACTCTGCATCCTGAACCCAGGTAGAGCAAGGCTCTGGGCCTGCTGTGTATTTCTGAAACCTCAAAGCCCACTTCCAATCAGCACACCTCCTCCAACAAGGCCACACCTCCTAATCCTTCCCAGACAGTTCCACAACTGGGGACTACACATGCAAACAAATGAGCCTAAAGGGCCATCCTCATGCAAGCTACCACAAGCACACGACACACATACTATCTTACTTGTCTTATAACTTCTGTGCCTTCTCTTTCTAGTGCGGCATTTGTAAAGGACAGCTAGGAGATGCAGTGAGTGGGACAGATGTCAGGATTCGCAACGGTCTCCTAAACTGTACCGACTGCTACATGCGATCCAGAAGTGAGTATGGAGAGATCCCCCTCCCCACACCCTGTAAGTCAGGTATTTTTTCCCTCCAGTTGACATTCCTACCCCTGGAAAAAGGATTCATAGGATGGCTGTCAAGGAAATGAAAAACCAATAGTCAAAAAAAAAAAAAAAAAAAAAAAAAACCAATAGTCAGTTGCTTCTCTCAGGAAGTTCCTGCTCCCGGGGGTAAATGATTCTTATGCAGGAGTGCATGAGCACATGAAACCATAGCCAGGTTTGAGATGGACTCTGCCTGAGCTCACTCAGCCTCGTGGAGTCAGAGGAAGGCTCAGGGTCTGCAGGACTGCTCTTCAGTCAAGCCTGTCTGTGACGGGCCAGCGCCTGCTAGAGATAGTGGAATGTGGAGAGTGACGACTGCCCAGGGTTTGTTAAGTGGCTGTCCACGCTGCAAGGGCAGTGGCCTTAAGGAGTTTCTTTGCAGAATATGGTTTTGTTCTTAAATGAACTTGAAAATTCATTGAGAGACAAAGTAAGGCCTCCTGCTCTCTGTCCTTGCCAGCAACTTTCATATCTTAATATGAGATCTGTTTGTTTGCTTGTACTTACATCTGCCCCTTTCCAGTCCCCCTCAACGAGTCCCCCTTCTATCCCTGAGAGGGTAGGGGACCCCAGGTATCCCCACGCCCTGGCACATGAAGTCTCTGCCAGACTAGGCACATCCTCTTCCACGGAGGCCAGACAAGGCAGCTCTGTTGGGGAGCAGAAACCAGAGCTCTAGTGAGAGCCTCCGCTCCACTTGTTGGGGGACCACATGGTGATGAGCTCATGTCTGATGCATATGTGCCAGGGTTAGGGGGCAGGCTCAGTGTATGCTCGTTGGTTGTGGCTCAGTCTCGGAGAGCTCCCAGGGGTCCAGGTTGACTCTATTTGTCTTCCTATGGGGGTCCCATACCTTCAGGGCCTTCGGTCCTTCCCCCAACTCTTCCATAAGCGTTCCTGACCTCCATCCACTGTTTGGCTGTGGGTGTCTGCATCTGCTTTAGTCTGCTGCTGGGTGGAACCTCTCAGAGGTCAGCCATTCTAGACTCCTGTCTGCAAGCATAACTGAGCACCAGTAATAATGTCAGAGATTGGTGCTTGCCCATGTATGGGTTTCAGAGTGAGCCGGTTATTGGTTGGCCTTCAGACTCTGCTCCTTCTTTGTCCCTGTATTTCTTTTAAACAGGACAAAGTTTGGGTCAAAAGTTTTGTGGGTTGGTTGGTGTCCTTACCCCTCCACTGGAGTCCGGCCTGGCTACCGGAGGTGGTCCCTTCATGTTTCATGCCCCCACTGTCAGGTATCTTGGCTAAGGTCACCCGCATTGATTCCCAGGAGCCTCCCCCAGTTATAAAATCTTAAAAACTGGCTGTGGGGAGTTTCTACCTCAGCTCTCCTCAAAAAGCTGCATGCTTTATTTGGAGCCACCAGAGGGCGCTGCTGTCCAACTGTTCAGACGGTTTGGAACTGGCTGGTGGCAGGCTGTGTGCTAATTAAGTAGAATACTTTTGCAGTGAAGAGACCTGCACAGCTCTGAGACCTTTTCGTGAAAATTCACCCGTTATATTGGTGAAATGGAGTCTAAAATTTAAAAATATTATTTGTCAAAATAAGTGAAGAATTGTATCACTGGCTTCTAGATTGGAGAATAAGAATAAAAAGCAAAATTAAATTGTTTTCCTATATAGCTACAGATTCAGTACATTAGAGAATACTGAGGACTATAGGCCTGTTAATAAAATGAGGTGAAATGAAAATCAAATTCAGGCTGTTTGGGTCTGTAACAAACCTTTGCGGTCAGAGAGTTCCAGCTGGAGCTATTGTCAAATAACGGGTCAGTGAAGTCATAGATTATACATGGCATTGTTAAACCTTGTATTCTATATGAAGTGTATAAACAGTATTTTATACACCTCAAAAATATGCACGTCTAAATACACAGATGCATACACACACATGTAATGTATAATAATTGTATTTTTTGAACTGGGCTTTTAGGTGTTTTATTTTTGTGTTTTAGGAAGAGAAAATAAGAACCTTTCTCACAGGGATTTCCCCCTCCCCCATCATTCCTATAAGTCACACTCTCTTCTCAACCCCAGCAAGCAGCTGGAAGGGAGTCTCAGTCCCAGGAGGTCACTGCTAGAGTTAGGGATGGGACTGTCAGGGCAGCACTGTGGATCTGAAGCTCTTTGGTGACCGAGCATGCTCAGAAGAGGCCAGCAAGCCCGAACACCCCTGTGGGGCACAGTGGCCTGTTTCCATCCAGACATTTTGGAAGTTAGGGATTTCTTTGGGAGTTAGGTTTCTGGTGAGTGTAAAGCGGCAGAAAATGCCTTTAGTTCCAGCAACAGTTCCGGTAATAGGGAAGCTATCTGAAGGTAGACCACACACGTAACTTTTTGGCTTATGATAGATTTTCCCTTTTATTAACACATACTCTTTGTGCCATTTTCATACATGTACGTCCCATACCTTCATCAGTTTTAAACACACAACACGCACGGGAGCCGTTATCTTTTCTCGAAATATAATATTTCACTTGTGTTTTTTTAGAATGTTAAGAAACACCAAGAAGGGGCTGGAAGACGGCTCAGTGATTAAGAGCACTGAGGTCCTGAGTTCAAATCCCAGCAACCACATGGTGGCTCACAACCATCTGTAATGAGATCTGATGCCCTCTTCTGGTGTGTCTGAAGACAGCTTCAGTGTACTCATATATAATAAATAAATAAATAAATAAATAAATAAATAAATAAATAAATAAATAAATAAATAAATCCTTTTTAAAAAAAAAAAGAAATACCAAGAAGGAAGCAAAGGGGCCCAATTGTTTTCTGCTCCCTGTCTCTGCAGATGTATCTGTAACATTCAATGGAATAGCCAAGTAAACAGACATTAGAATTCTGTAAGGTTAGAGATTTTTGAACTGTTCGGAAGCATGCTAAGCTGGGCTCGACATCCCTCTGAGGTCATCCCTATCCTGTGGTTTCTTCAGGGCAGGGGTGCGATGGATGTTTGTACACAGCGCACACACGTGCACATGAGGTGCATTGAGCTGTGCATGTGTTGGGATTCGCTTCACAGAGTGACTGGGCTCCTACGGGGCTGTCAGTACAGCTGTGTTGACCTCAATCCCTCGTCAGCACTGCCTTGTTCTTTCTCCTGAGTGGACACTCGGCTTATTTCTGGTGTTTGAACAGTATAATGCCAGAGACTTCTGTGAACAGCATCCTTGCATGTATCGGGATGAACACGGGATGGATGCCTAGCAGAAGCAATGCTGTACTAATGGGTGTGAGCTTTGCCAGCCTCTACCTCCTCCTCTGCTGACACCAACTGCACAGATAATCATCTATTACCCCTGGGCTGTCGGTGCACCTCAGGGCAGAGGGCTTCTCTAGTGTGCAAGAGAACCAGAGAGAACCAGAGAGAACCGGAGAGAACCGGAGAGAACCAGAGAGAACCAGGGCTCCATTCTGAAAAACAAACAAACACCAAACAAAACCCCAATCTTCTAGGTAGGGAGAAACTGGTACTGCCTCGCTATGTGGTGGGGTGGGCGTGGTGTGGAGTACACGTGTGCTCCACCGGTCTCCACCCACTCCCCAGCGCTGGAGTTACACACATGCGTAAACTACCAGGTCTGACTTCTACACGGGTACCGGGGATCCAAATCCCGGTCTTCACACTTCCATACTTCCCCCAAGATGTGTAATTTTCAATCCCAAGTTTAAACCTCTTTCCATATGTTTCTTTCCCTCTGTTTCTGTTTATTTTTCTGGGATTGAAGCTCTGCCCTTTGTAAACCCTCCCGTTGGGAGCTGATCCATTGAAGCGCTTTACAAGTTAAAGGCATATTTCCAGTGTCATGTTCACTGCACGCCGCCATTACTGTTCTTCCTTCCATTTTGTGGTTTATTTTCATGGAAAAGGCTTTCATTTAAAATAAATATATAAAACTGAAGTGGCTTTCAGTTTGTTAGCATATGATCCTCAGGAATATGTTTGGAGATAAAAATTAGGCAGCCATCAGGTGAGTTAGCCAACAATATGAATATCACTACTGGTCATTTTTTCCTAATATGAAATGCTAGCTTTCTCGCATGTCCCCGTGCATGTTTGAGTCTGCTTCTGGATATCTGAAATGCTCTTATTTTCCACCCCTGAGTGGCTTTAATTGTTGTAGTGTCAGGATGATTTTTAAGGTTGGGTAGTCATAGCCACACATGCTCTCCTGTCTTTCTTTCTTCTTTTTCCAAGTTTTTTTTAAACTCTTTCCCTGTTTGTTTTTCCAGACAAATGTTAGTATCTTTTTAAGCTGATAATAATTAAGTGAATATGTGAGATTGACCAGGGTCTATGAGAATTCTTTTCCTTGATGTCCCAGGAAATAAATGGGCTCAGGGATGATGTTGTGAGTAGGAGTCATTTAGCTAACAGAATATAAACATGCTTGACAGGGTGACTGTCCCCAGATGCAGATGGAAAGGGGGGGCTTGGCAATTTTTTTTCCTTTTTTCAAATTTTGCTTTGAATAGAGAGGAGAGGAGGTGGGTTGATGGGAAGTATGGTTTACATCAGAGGCGTTCCAGAGAAGCAACAATCACTTTGTTCTGTGGAATAAAAAAAAAAAACAAACCCTGAATATTTCATCCTGCTTTTTCCAAGTAACTAGTCACATTCAAATGAACTTTTTTTTTCTGCTGGAGGAAAAATGGCAGAAGGCATATTCAAATGCAAGTCCTAAAAGCCACGCAAGGCGTTTTTAAGTTCCTATGTAAATGGGAATGGAAGTGCAAAGCAAATTACCCGTCATGAGTCCAGCTGTCACGGGCTTAACTAGTGCCATTTGTGCTAGGGCTTTGGATGGCGTCTCCGCACAGGGCGCTCTGTTCCATCGTGCCCTCTGGTAGATGCACTTAGCGCTGACTCCCCCCGGTCTGCTCCACTGTGTCTCATTGTGACTGTGGGGCCTAAAATGAGGAAGAAGCCTTCGGCCATCTTCAGCCAAGGGCTCAGAACTTGGCCCTTGCTAGGTTGGGTGGCCAGATAGAGTACGAGATGCTCAGTGAACTGTTTGAAATTCGAATTTCACATAGCTCTGGATTGTCGTTTTATTTTTTGGTTTTGTTTTTCTTTTTTATTTGTTTTGGTGTGTGTGTGTGTGTGTGTGTGTGTGTGTGTGTGTGTGTGTGTGTAAGTGTGTAAGTTCAAATGCACATGGAAGCCAGGGGTGGTGACCTTGGTTGTCATTCTTTAGGTGCTGTCCAATGTGTATATGCATGTGCACACCTGCCTTTCTGTCTGTCTGAGCCTGAAACTCAAATTGTCTGGGCTGGCAGCCCAGCCAGCCCCAGGAACACATCGCTGTCTGCTTTCCCAGTGCTGAAGTCACAAGTGTGCCCTCAGCATTAACTTGCTCACCTAGGTTCTAAGGATTTCCTTTGCATTTGGAATGGCGGTTGGTGGTGGCGGCAGCGGCTTGATTTGAGATAGACATTCAAACTCACACTGTAGTGCAGGTTGGCTTCAAAATCACTTGTGTAGCCAAGGCTGGACTTGGGCTCCTGATCCACTTGTTTCCACTTCCCACGGGCTGAGATTACAGGCATGCACCAGCACACCTCAGCCAAACAATATGATTTCACATGTGGATTATAGATTATAATTGTCTTTTCAACATGTATATGTTCCAAATACTTCATGTTCCAGATTTAGCACAAGTGTGTCCCAAATACCAAATGTGTATTTATCTGGAAGTCACATTTATTAGGTACTCTGTATTTTTTATTTGCTCAATCTAGCAATCAGGTTTTCAGATCATTTAGATTTCTCCAGTTTCAGTGAACTGATTCTTTGACCTAAGACCTCAAGAGAAAAAAAAATCTTCTTGCTTAGGTGTTCCAAAGGATAAATTAGGAAGTTTGAGGTGGGGGGGTCATTTAATTTAGGGGACATCCAGAGTCCTTGCACCATGCATAGAGCGTAGGTACCACAGGCACGCTGTGGCTGTGTGGGTCTGAGGAGCTCACACTGTGTTCTAACAGAGCCCTGTGTGGTGCCACATTCCGTGCCCGGACATGATGTTGAGAGCATCAGAGTAGGCCAGGACGCCCCACCCTGTGAGGAAGAGACTTCAGCAGTGATATACAAAGTCGAGAGAGTTCGAAGCTTGTGAGGTGAGACACATTGACTGATCCTAATTTCGGTCTCTCTCCCCACAGGTGCTGGCCAGCCTACAACACTGTGACGAGGTTGGGAGCTTCCGGGACACTGAGCATTTTCTCTGCTAAGAGTGTCCCTTGGCAACTGCTTTATTAAACCCCAAGTCCAGGGGCTTCTTGGCACTCAGCTAATTTCTGGAAGACTCTCCTACAAGTGGTATCAGCTCTTTTGTATTGTAGCACAACTTTGTGCTTCTGGTTGGGGGGGTGGGCGCGCTGATTTCTTTCCCTGCATTTGCACAGTGTATACAAAAGAATAATACGTTGTAACGATCCTGAACACTTAACAAATGGTTTTAGCATGGGCAGAGAGGCTTACGGTTGAAAAGGTGTTATTCTCTTGTTTGGGAAATAGCAAAAGGGTGCAATAAACCTGTTGTGTTTTAGTATTTCTAGAAATTAAACACGTGATGTTTACGGAATTGAGCTGCAGGAAGTGCAAGACAATGCCAATTTAAGTGAATGCATTTCTAGATGTCCCAGCGAGTTCTGACTCGGAACTGTAACTTTTTTTTTTTAATGCAAAGACACTAGTCCTTTAATATATACTGTACTCCTGAAAACATTTGTGTTACTTACCTTTGGGGGCAGAAGTCCTTCCAATAAATTATCACACTGTTAGTAGTAGATTTTGTGTACCCTAGAAGTCATGTCATTGGTATAGGCTGGTCCCATCAAATAAAGAGATTTCCACTCTGCAACGTGGTGCGAGGGTAGGAAGAAACGGGAAGGAATAGGTCAGCCATTGTCTTCAGACTTACGAGGCAATCTATGAGGAAGTATAATCCACAGTGATGGTCAGAAGTGACCTTGAGGCTTGGGTTGCTTTCTCCAAGTATTGGGTTAGGGCTTGTTAGTGAGGGACTTGATGTGAGGATGTGGGTATTAGACATCGAGGACAGTCCAGTTTTTAGGAACGAGCGCATCTCGTGTTTGCCTGCAAGTTCTCCTTGAGGGCCTGAAGCCCAGACATCCAAAGAAAAGCATTAAGTCCGTCCTAAACAGAACAGATGCTATGATGTGACAAGCCAGCAACCTGATCTGTAAGTGGCAGCAGCATGGCCGCCCCTGCCCTCTCTCAAGGACCTGTGTGCGCCTTCATCCTCCCACGTCACCTTCTTTATCCTCAAGAATTCTGGACCTGACTCACCGAGTTCAGAAAGGGGTGCCTGTGGAAGCCTGGTTTATTGTGTGCCCTGTGTGATAAGTTTCATCTGGACACAAGGAATGCAGTGGCTAAACCATCATGACTTAGCCTCCAGGCTGCTTTCCCTGAGGCTGGGGAAAGAACTATTTATTCTGCCTTAAAGGGATGGCAACTGGGTTGGAGATGACGTCAGGCGAATGTAGACTATGGGTACACTCCTAGTAGGCTAATGTAGCATAGAAAGAGAGCAGGTAGGTGTTTTTCTGTTATGTAAGCAATAACTTTTCCTGTGTCTTATGGAGTATGGCTAGCAATTATTTATTTCCATGCTAGACGGTTCTTTGCATGTGGGTTCCTTAAAGGTGCAGACATCCCGGCCAATGGAGGTCCACTGGCCACTCTGTCATTTGGACGAGCTGTTACTGGATTGAAATTCACACATCATTTCACTAAAAATTGTGCCTTAGAAAACGCAAAGCTGTTGCACACAGTGATGAACGGCAGATTCAGAACACCGAGGGGAGAGGACGTCGCTCCCTTGTTCCCACGGCTTCTCTCGGAGGTGTTCGCTGCTTTACAAGGAGGAAAAAAAAATGAATAAAAGATTTTAAAAGACAAATAAAAAAAGGAAAAAAACTTAAAAAGAAAAAGAAAAGTTTTGAAAATGTACAGATCAAGTCCAATATTTTGATGAAGCACCTGCATGTTTTATTAACTATTTTAATAACGTGGATGTTTACACTCTGCATGATACTAACAGAGTACTTTATGGGAAACGATGCACAAGTCATGTACAGTAGGGTCACGCATAAGCGACTTTTATAGAACACTTTTTACATGCGCGAGGCCATCCGTTGTGTCAGGAGCACACGAGCACTGCACCTTCCTCCGGTTTCACAAAGCCATTCACTCATATCTCTTAGTGAGACTCACTGAGCGTGCACTGAAGCTAGACTGGAGTCAAGAGAAATAAAACCCCATTCCCTGCGTGCAGAACATGCTTTCCCGTAATGAACGCTAGTCACCAGCCTGGAATCATCTCCAACGTCTTCGAAATTCTAATTGCCAACCGTTTCTATTTCTATTTGATTTCTATTTCATTTAGAGCCAGTTACATGGCAACTTCGGCAGGCTACATCTTGCCGTTTTTCCAAGGCAGCATAAAAGACTATGATCTATCTTTCTTCAAATAATATCTGAGATCCCAGGGAGAAAAAAATGCTCTGCTATGTGGAGCTGTAATGTAAATGTGTTTGTTTAAGAACCAGACAAGGCAAGTGAGCGATTCGTGGCTCCTACGGGACCTCCCCTCCCAGACTCCAAAGGCTTCTTCCCCAGGGACAGAAATGGGTGACTGTTTCTCACTAGCACACTTTCACGGCATTTGTCCTCCTTTCTGTGTCGTGTCATTAACACGATACATAGTCTAGTTCTCAGTACATGGCGTACGATTCAGTGAGCCGAAGTGACCCACTCTTTGCTGTGAGTCCATCCAGGAGGACGTCCCTGTTCTGGGTGGCGGCGTTCTGTATCGGTTACACTAACTTTCATTCACAATATTTATTCTAAAATGCCTCTGAGAAATAGTTTAAAAAAATTAAAAATGAAAAGTTGTCTAAGACGCAACAGCTTTTATAGTAAATGTACATTTATAAATAAAAGACTCAAACTGACTCGCTACTGCGTGCTTATTTCTGGAGAGGTGGGGTGGTTCTTCTTGGGGAGCAGAAGGCCTCGGGGCTTTTTGCTCAGGGCTAGGTTGTCAAATGGTGGCAGAGATGTGCGCTCAGGGTCTTCTGTTTATGGGAAATCAGACCTACCAGCCGGTTGTAGTGGTTGCTGTGAGGTTGCCTCACAAGGAAAGGTTTAACTGTTTGGAATCAGACACACAGTGACCAAGAGAGATCATTTAGGTGCCTATGGAAGCTTCCAGAAACAACCAGGAACGATCAGGAGTCAACACTTGCTGGGATAAAACAGTGCTAGCCCATGGAGGTCAGCACTTGCTACCATTTGCCCCTCTACTTCCTCCGTGGTCCCTACTCGTTGTCTATGCTGTTGGCTTCTGGCCTTCTCCTCAGTTGCCCTGGAGGCCGGACAGAGAAGATACTGTGAGAATGTGATGCTCATTGATATACCCCACCCCAACCCCCACACACCCCTTCTAAAGCTCTTGAGTACTTTGCTTTGTACTCAGTCCCATGTTTTTACTGGCTGGCAACCACAAGCAAACCCCTGGAAACTTCCTACTGCTTCAGGAAACCAATAATCTACCTCCTACTAGTGTTTGTGTGGGGCTCTGTGCTTTTACAAAGTTTGGTGGGCAGTTACTTGTTGCTACCATGAGAAACAAATGCTTTTCCTTTTGTTGAAGAGTGTTCAGAGTTACCAGAGGAACCATACAGTTGTTGAGGCTGGAGAGATGGGTCTAAGCTTAAGAGTGACCGAGTACTGCTCTTGCAAAGAACCCAAGTTCAGTCCCAGTATCAGTGTTAGGCCCCTCACATCTGGCTGTAACTCCAGGTCTAGGTGGTCTGACGCCCCCTGCTGGCCTCTGCTAGCACCTGCACCCTTACGCATGTAGTTAAAAATAAATCTTTAAAACATAATTGTCACAACGAAAGTCACTAGGATGCTTTTCAGAACCAACAAGTGTTACTCTGTGAAATCAAGGAAGAATATCTTTATTGAAATGAGAAGCATTTATCTCTGCCATATTGAATTAGCTTCCTTTCTTTAGGTCCTAAGGACTAAATTTTCTAACCCTAATCTAAACCACAAAGCTCCTCTCTCCCATCTTTGGTATTATCCGAGGTATTAGTTAAACACAAGAATGGCTCGATCGGTTCAAAATTCAATGGACATGCATTGTGCAGGAGAATTGGAGCAAACGGAACACGGCTCTATCTGCAGAAATCAGCAGCTTCCAACGGCACCGTCTTGCTTGCCTGTGAAATGTCCAGTTTATAAAAGGGAGAAATTCTAAACTCCCTCTAACGTAACACCATCCAAAATTACAGACCTCGAGAGCCAACAAGATGGTTCACTTGCTGCTGAGACGGATGACTTGAGTTCAATCCCAGGGACACACATTGTGTGTCCATAAAGATGCGCATACATACTTATGGACACAGAATAAATGTTTAGAAAAAAGGTCTTCAATCAAAAATTATGGGGCTCAAAATTATATATGCCGTGTGTGTGTGTGTGTGTGTGTGTGTGTGTGTGTGTGTGTGTGTGTGTGTGTGTAATTTTATACACTTTACATTAGTGTGTATATACATGTATATAATTTGGTTCTCCAGAAATTAGTTTGCAGCCTCTAACTGTACTCTTTGCTTTATTGGCTGATACTAATTTGCTGTAATATGAATAATTTATTTTGCCAAATATCACACAGTTATCTACGTTTGAGGATGTTTGCGCTAAGAGGCTCATGCAGCGCCCTCTGACGACGCTGAGCGTTCTAACACGGTTGGCGAGCTGGCCCAGTGTGCTGCTCAGGGATTTCTTCTTTCTGGGCACTGCATTTAGGGTCCAGACCAACTGTGCCTTTCCCCTAAGTAGTTTCATACTCGCTTATGAGTGGCTTCAAGAGACTTGGAAAACAAGACTCTTTTCCTACCCTAAATCTATTTGGCACTATTTTAGCAGCTGGACTGTTTCAAACATTGTTTTATCCCTTTAATAGCGTTTCTGGCATGTTCCAAGCTAGCTCTATGCCTCCCTGTGTTTTATAGGTGAGAAACTGAGCTCTAAGGGCAGTAAGAAGTGTGTATTTCTCCAGCTCTGCCCCAGTGGAGGCTGGTCAGGAAAAATCCCTGTTTGACTGTTCCAGATTCCCAGGAAGCAGTCAGATGTGGTCCAGGTGTGCACGTGTTCAATAATGTCTTCATAGCACTACTAGCATATTTATGACGAAAAATATAAAAGACAAGTGAAGAAAAGATTGCAACATTTAGATATCTCAAGAACAAAACAAAACAAAAAACAGGGACTACAGTAG
This sequence comes from Rattus rattus, assembly GCF_011064425.1. Lineage (NCBI taxonomy): Eukaryota > Metazoa > Chordata > Mammalia > Rodentia > Muridae > Rattus > Rattus rattus. The sequence goes on from NC_046164.1 coordinate 24,183,561, forward strand.
TAAGACGCCTAATGAGGTACAGACATTTTCCATGGTACAAGACACGATCCACGTGACACCCAGAGACACAGAACGAAGTGCTGTGGTCTCTAGAGACGTACAACACAGGCTGGAGTAAATCAAAGGAAGGACACAGAACTCCAGGCTTGTGGCAGGAGGAGGGGATGCTACGGAGGATACTGAGGAGGACGGCCAACTTCGTTGCTTTTTTATTTTTTTCACATTTACTTTATTATGAGTGCCTTCAGTGACCAGCTAACACGGGGCATGAAACCCTGTTTAAAACAAATTAGATAAAATAATATAGCATGCCACATAGTGTTCTTAAAAGGATAATGCATTTTAAATAGGGTACATTCTAGTCTGTGGGAAAATGGTGGCCATTTAGATTAAGATTGCTATCTATTACTATATATGTTAAAAAGATGTAATAATAGAATTACTTCCCCAGTATTTACATGTTTTACATTTTAATTGGATGTGTATGGTCTTTGCTTGTATGTATGTCTGGTAACACATGGTGAAGCAGCCAGGATTAATAATCTCTGAGCCGTCTCTCCAGCTCCTAGTACTTACAGTTTGTCAATGTGTTTAAAAACACACACACACACACACACACACACACACACACACACACACACACACACACACACACAACCACAGCAACAGCTCAACCTCTGTCCAGGCTGTTGGACCTGATCACCAGACGAGGCCCTCGGAGGCGGTGGCCCTCTGAGGCGGTGGCCCTCTGAGGCGGTGGCCCTCTGAGGCGGTGGCCCTCTGAGGCGGTGGCCCTCTGAGGTGGAGGCCCTCTGAGGCGGTGGCCCTCTGAGGCGGTGGCCCTCTGAGGCGGTGGCCCTCTGAGGTGGTGGCCCTCTGAGGTGGTGTGCCCCAAGATAAATTCTAGTGTGCAGCAGCATTGGGGACGCTAAGAGTTCAGAAATGTGCTCAGAGCCCTGCCTAATAAATGTGCACCAACTTTAAAAGGAGGAAAACAGAGACAAATCAACCCCTTCCAGCAGTGGTCGCTGATGGGTGGGTTTGTCCTTGCTCACTGCTAGCCGTACGCTTTGGTGTTTTACCCAGCGGCTCCCTCTGCTCTCCATGTATGCAAAAGTGGAACAGTTCTAACAATGGAGAAGAACCACTTCTGTATCCATGCAGATGGGAGAGTCTGTTAGTCTTGTTAATTTAACAAATTCTACAACGAGATGTAGTGGGGGTTGGGAGAGGCAGCACTTATCCGAAGCATTGCGTCCTGGCAGAGCCCAGCGAGCCTTTGGCCATGTGGCTGCCCTCGGAGGCCTGCGAGCTCTGCAGCTGCCATTCCTTAATGTATGCAGAGTTCCATTCTGAGGGAGGAGGGAAAAGGAGGGAGGAGAGAAGGAAGACAGAGCTGCATCTTAACATGAACTTGGAGCTGAGACCAGGTCCACGTCTCATTTACATGTCACGTGGGCAGCATCCAGCAGGCCCTAAGAGTGGGTCATCAAAGAGCTTCATTAAAACATTGACGTCGAGTAGCTAAAGCTCTTTGTTACACAGGGACATGGTGACTTCCGTGTATGTAGATAACAAAATGGTACCATAAGATGAGAAAAATGGATCCAGGCAAGGGTGAATGGAATCCGTCCTCTCCACTCGCAGACAAGATGAATCGGCGAGGCCTTTAAAATCAGAATGGCTACCCCGGAACCAGTAGCCTTCGGGCCTTTTTTTCTCTCTACCGATTTTCAACAGGGGTTTCAAGCTTTCCTTAATGGATCTCGCGATGGAGTAGATCCTAGAGGAATCCAACAGCACAGGCCAACAGAAGGCAAATAGATAACTGACTTAAAGAAAGCGCGGTGATTTGAAAGGGAGGAGAGGAGCTTCGCCCAGTGTAGGTTATGTCGTGGTCTACAGAATGCTCCCCGGGAAGAGGATTTCACGACCAACGTGTATCTGAACATGGCATATTATTTTCTTGCAGCTACATAAAGCATATTAAAAGACAGTCTGTGTACGTTTGCTCAATCCATGTTTTCCAAAGCTACCTCATCAAGAAACTCTATTCCTGATTTTTTTTTTCTTAACATCACCTAGTGCTTGGATTCCATGGGCTGTACTTCGGAAATGGTAGACCTTCAACATATTTGAAAAATCACAGACTCTCTGGTAATATGCACTCATGTCTTGAAATTCTTAGGCCATTTTTAATTCTGGGTTCCCAGCCATAAGATTCTCAGCAATAAAACCAGCCTGGAAACTTCTCTCTGAAAGTAGGAAAGTAGGAGAGGAGGCTCCTGTAAAGTAGGGGAAGGCAGCTGTGGGACAAAGAGGTGGCTGGAATGTATTAGACCTCTTGGTTCAAGACCATGAGCTCCTAAGAAATGTCCAGTGAGGTGTGGTGCTTATCATAACTGAGATAAACCCTTCTGTCTAATTCCATAGTTACTATGGTATAAATAAAAATAAAAAACTACCTTTTGCTTTAGTGAACCACTTGTTAAAGCATTTAGTATTTTGAACAAAAACTTGATGGTCCCTAACTTTGGTGCCCTTGCTCTTCATCCTGGGATGGAGAATTTAAGGGCTTTGTGACTCTGCCTTGGACCACTGTGTGGTTCTTAACCCGCTGAGTTGTTGGGGTGCATTCATAATGTGGAAGATGCGCTCTGTTTAGCAGTCTCAACATCACATTTGTTCTGATGCTTGTCAGAAGGAGGCCCCAGGAAAAGCACTGCATTTCTAAAAGCTTTAAAGTTATTGTTATACCACTCATTGCCTATTGAAAAAGTACAAAAGTAGGGAAATTTGAAGTTACTGACTCTGTGGCTTCTATGGTGGACACCTGATGGGCTTCCAGCGTACCACACAGACCATATTATTAGGTGGGATTAGCACCCCTAACCCTTGGCTCTAGGACTGGGCACTGATTGCAGCAATCCATCAAGATAGCCTCGCCCTTTTGCCGTTCATGTTGGTTTGAGTGGCCAGGATTTAAATCAGTTAGAGTTGAGGCAAGTTTTCTCTAGATAGGGACGAAGCAAACAAATCTCATTATACCGGGCCTTAGGTGCTAATGAAGATGGGATGAATGGGATGAATGAGATGCATGGGATGAGGATGGGATGACTGGGATGAAGATTGAATGAATGAGATGAGGATGGGATGGACTGGATGAAGGCAGGATGAAGATAGGATGAATGGGATACATGGAGTGAAGATGGGATGGACGGGGTGAAGATGGGGTGAATGGGATGAGGATGGGATGAAGATTGAATGACTGGGATGAATTCGGGGTGAATGGGATGCATGGGGTGAAGATGGGATGAAGACGGGATGATGGAGAAAGCGAGAGCCCTCTAAGGCACTCCCGTGCCCCAGCTCTAAAATCTGCATTTCCCAAAGCCTAGAAACTCTTTTATTGCTTATCTAAATGTTGGCCGCTTCTTCTGTTCCTTGCAAGGAAAAGCTTCTGAGGCAGATCCGATTATGATTTCGTGGGCATCCAGTCAATAGGACAGACAGTGATGGAAACTGAGGCTGGAGATAAACAGTGGTGGTGGGCTCCAGGGCAGCAGGAGGTGAGGACTGAAGTGTGAACTGCTCCCTTACTCCAGAAAGGAGCAGAGACCAAGAACCCATTCTTAGTAAGAAATCGCTATCGGGTCCCCTGCTGACTACGTACAGTTTTCTCTAGTGTTTCCTCTCCCTTTCCCCACTGCGTTATTGGACATAAGTGACTGGTGTGTGTGCAGAAACATCGTGTGCAGAAACATCGTGTGCTTCTTCTTTCTTTCTTTCTTTCTTTAAATAAATGGCTGGTGTCTTCTTTTTATTAGCATCAAATGGAAATGATACACAGAAAGCACTGGTTCTGAAAAATGTCTCCTCTCTGCATTTGTGGCACGTCCACTCACACACTGTCTTTACGTTCCCGGAAGTTATTTTGTTTTAACAACAACAACAGCGGGACCATCCAACAACATAAAGTTCCTAGTACATCTTGTTCAGTTGGAGAATTTTAATGTTTTTCATTTATCATTGTAAAACCAAAGACAGACGATTTTATATAACTTTTTATACATAACTTTTACAGGCAAAGCAATCTGTCTTTAAGGAGGGGTTAAAGCCCAGGGAGCTAGGGGAAGCTGTGAATCCTAGATAGTTTCCCCTTCAAGTCAAGGGTCTGTTGTTTAAATAAACTTCTGGTTTAAGATTTCAAAAAGAAGAGTTGCAGTCTGTCCTGGGAGTGAAGGCCCGGTAGCAGGATAACTAGGGAGCCGGTCACATTCTGTCAGCACCGCAGAGGAGAAAACAGAAGTGAGGCCGTGGTATACAACAACAGGTCTGGCAAGTACTGACTCACTTCCTCCAGCCAAGCTCCCTCCTAAATCAACAGCTCTCACCCTGTGGGTTGCCACCGCTCCACAGGGGTTACCTCATGGGGAAAGCACAAATGTTTGAGTTACGATTCACAACAGTGGCAAAATTAAATTATAAAGTAGCAGTAAAAATAATTTTCTGGTTGAAAGGTCATGAACCTCAACATGAAGAAAAAGGGGTCTCAGCATAAGGAAGGTTGAGAACCAGTTTCCTAAAGGTTTCAAAACCTCCCAAGATGGGGTTGGGGATTTAGCTCAGCGGTAGAGCACTTGCCTAGCATGCACAAGGCCCTGGGTTGGGTCCCCAGCTCAAAAAAAAAAAAAAAAAAAAAAAAAAAATAGAAAAAAAAACCTCCCAAGACACCATCATTAGCTGAGGACCAAATGTTCAAACACATGAACCTCTGGGGGACATTTCATATTCAAATGACAAGGCCCTCACAGATGGAGCACAGTACCCCTTTGATCATCTAAAACCTGTATCGATTCTTCAGCTGTCCATTCCTAGGATGGGGGACAGACTTTTATGGAGAAAAAAAATTCTAATATTCAGTAGTAGTAAGATGCCTCTCTAGATTGACTCCCATGGTGCCCTTTGAAAGCATGCCACAGTCCTCCCTCCTCAAGCCACAGCACAGAAATAGTTGAGCCAAAGCCCCAGAATGATGAATTGCTGTGCGTAAGAGCACACATGAGTACTTAACACAGGGAGAGCCACACTTCATTTCTAAGCCAAGATGATTCCCGTCAGCGGCCTGTGCTGGAGTGGGCAGGCTAAAGGGCACAGTTAGCAACAGAGGAGAAGAGTTCTTTCTGCTTGGTGACTAAGCCCACTCCATTGTCTTAAGTACGTCTTGCTCTTCCAGTGTGCTTTTATCTCAGGCGATCCTGAATGTTCCAAGTGGGCTCACTGCAGCCACCTCTCTAAAGGACTGTAAGGCACTTTGGAAATCCAATTTCAAGAGAGAAGATTGGTTTGAGAAACAGGGAACAAGGAGGACTCTTCCCTGGGAGGAGACACTGTGTGTCAAAGTTTACCCTCATTATCTTATGACAGGTAGAAAAGAACAAATTAAGACATTTAACTGCCTAAAATTTGAGATCCAATTGCATTTAACGCTGCAAATCTTGTTACTGGACCCGCGGGCTTACCTTCCTCTTGGGTGAGGTCTGCTATGTCTCAGTAAATAGCATTTCTTAAAGCCAGAGTCTGGATCTGGGATAAGTGGATAATCACTGTTCGGTGTTATGAGAAGGTCCTGTAAGACCCGAAATATTTTTAATAGTATTTTTTTTAAGGCTCTGTGAGAAGAAGACCTTAAAAATCACCTTCTTGCCTGGCTGCCATTGCTACTGCCAGCATCCTTTAAATTAATAGCAATTATATGACTGTACAAGTTCTACAGTTTAATATATGAGATCGTTCAGACACTGGAATTAGCCTTGCGAATTGGCTCCCATAATGAAAGAACCATTAAGAGCTGAGTGGTGTTCCAAGAACTCTTCAAAAATAAAATAAAATAAAAATCAAAGAGAGGGGGAAAATGGCTCCTTTTCCTTTGGCCTGTCACCCACATTTTAATCGAATTTTGATAAAATGATGAATGTTGTACTGTCCTTCCAGCCTATATGCTAAATTGACAAGACTGCCTCATTTCCTCCTTTGAAGGCACGCTGAGATGGGATTCTGACGCTTCCACATAAAGCCAGATCTCAAAGCAGCATCTCAGAAGTCCCGCTTGGTAGCTGGAGTCACCATTTCCCCCAGCGAGGCACTAGGCTGGGACACAGCACAGCAAATTTGCAGGAGGACTCCCGGCTGAGCAATATTCAATCAGCTAGCAAAAATGAATCTCAATATTCCTAACACATCCACTAAAGCATTTTAGACTTTTCAACAATGTTTTTTAAAGACTTATTTCTGTATCTTTATAGGAAGAACATGTCTGTAATGTTGAATGCAGGTAGTTCATTTTTGTCTACAAAGTCAGAGTGATGAATGGAGATGAATCAGGAGAAATGGATGATCTCAGCGAAGCCTACCGCACAATTACTCACTTGCTTCCTAAGCTTCTCGTGTCTAAAAGCCTTGGAAGTTAAGACTAGACTATACTTAAACTTTTTGTGATTCTGAATAGGTTTAAATTCATCAGCTTGGATTCATGACCCACTTGCTGGAGGAATCAGGAAAGGGGGGGGTTTCCTGATTTTCTATCCAGAGTTTGACTATCTGGACATTATGGCCGTTTTGGTATTTTGAATTCCAGGTACAGTAAACCAGCACGATTACAAAATATATATATAATGTCTCATTAGTCAAGCACACAGAGAAGCAGCAATACCACCTAGCAACTACCTACTTACTATTCAGGCCAGAGGAGTCAGATACACATCCCTCAGGAAGCCCAGTGACTGCTATAAGGTTCCTCAGCTTCATGGAAAGATACAGGACCAGAGTTTGGATTTTCTCTTCCATCAGGTGATCTCCAGACATCCTGAGAACCAGACCTAAACTTTGAATGAGTCTATGGGAATGTTCCAGTCTCATCTAACTCCAAACTCCTTGTACCTACCTTGAAGCAATATCTCATCCTTGAAATATGCCCTCCTAATCAATACGGCAACATCCTAACCCCAGAGCCCATGAAAGTGGCATTCTTTGGAAATGAGGTTGTTCTAGGTTTAAATCAGAGGATGGATGTGGGAGATAAACAGTTCATGGGAGTCATCTGTCAAGAGCAGATGCAACGCATGGTGATGTAGTGACTGAAGAAGGAACCCTAGAGAGGAGCAGGTTTGAAGAAAGAAGAGCTTTTAAGCTAGATTTTGGATCGGTTGAACTTGGGATCCACAAGAGACATCCATTAGGCATGTAGACACATGTGTAAATATAGCGTGTGTTTGAGGGAAAACAGGGCTAGAGATGCAGACTTGTAAGTCCTCGTCAGGTAGAACCAAAGCAAGGTGACTGTGGCAAGTGAGAGGAGAGCCCAGCACAGGCAACTCAGGACCTCTGCAAAAATAACTTATTCTCCTGAACTGTCATCCCTTAGGTTTACTGCCTCAGTCTGCTAACCTAGGTCTAGTTCTGGAAGCTTCTAGCCTCTGTACAGTATAATCTAGGATGTTTCAGCTTCTCAGACTTACTGCTAAATAACCTCACCTTCTCCAGTTCTTTCTGCTCTCCAGCTGGTTGATTCAACTCAGCCGTTCTGGTTCAAGCTTCTCTTCAGGGTGACTGATTCAATCTGGCTTCTCTCGGCCTCTGACTGAATTGCTCTGCTTGGCCTCATACTAACTTTGACAAGCTATTCTAATCTTCTGGTTCCTTCTCATTCTCTGGTTTGCTCGGTCTTTACCTGTGTCTAGCTCGTTCTCTCTTTGCAACCTCCCTCTTTATCACTGTCCTGGTAAAATTGCCTCTCCTCTACTTTTTCTCTCTCTGCACTGCTCTCTTAAATGGCTTCCCTTCTTCTCTTGTTCTTGTAAGAGTTGGGTGTATCCTACTCTGTCAAATCATTCTCTGGTTCATCACTTTGTCTGCCACTCAATTAGACACCACTTTCAAACATGGGTGCTTCCTTCTACAAACTAACTTTACCTTCATTGTTTGGGATTAAAGGTGTGGCCTAAGGGTGTGTCTGTATTCCAGCCAAAAGGATTAAAGGGAGTGCTAAAGGTTGAGCCAAACAGGGGCTGGAGAGATGGCTCGGTGGTTAAGAGCACTGACTGCTATTCAAGAGGTTCTGAGTTCAATTCCCAGCAACCACATGGTGGCTCACAACCATCTGTAATGAGATCTGGTGCCCTCTTCTGGTGTGCCTGAAGACGGCTAAATAAATCTTTAAAAAAAAATGTTGAGCCAAACGACAATTAGAAACAGGTTTTTTACAGTAAATAACACAAGTTTGACAGTGTGATCAAATATCCTACAACAGACCTTTAGTATTTAGAGACAGGGGGGAAAGGGGGTTGCTTTCAAAGACACCGAGAAAACGGAACCCTGAATCACATGATCTGAGGAACACTGGCAGTCTGTCCTCCAAGGAAGCGGGGAACCAGGAGAAACTGGATGACACTATAGTAACGAAAGCCCTGATCCTAGTGGCTTTTGTTAAAAGCCTGTTTCTCCCTTGCACTAAAGCTGTCCAGGACTCAACAGCCTTGCCCCTGAGCACTGGTCCAAGAGGCCAGACTAATTCCATCCAGATCTCTGCCTCGTTAAGGCTGGATGCCAGCAACCACAAAAGCAGTGTGAGAGAACATGTCAGGGTTTACCTGCCCTGCTTTAGCAAGAGGCTACACTCTTACCCCTCAAAGCTTTAGGCAGAAATGGGTTTTTTAATGAGTACGGGGTTGCCAACTACCAAAGCCCTTTTATGCACCCAGGAAGAAGAAAATAAATAATGAAACTGAATATAATGATCAAATAAGACAAAAAGCGCTTTTTGTCTGGAGTTAACAAAATTCTCTCAATCTTAGGCAGATTGTACTGGTGGGTCCTTTAAAAAGCACAGTTCAGTAGTGTCCCTAAATATCATTCTGAAATAAACCCTAACTGCTCTTCTAGATGTAGGGACCTCTGGGTTTTAATAACCAGGTCTTCTAGTCCGCATCACACCCACCAAAGCAGGAACACATCCATAAGGTGTCTTCTCTCCCACACAAGCCCACGTGGACAAGCGTGTGGTCAGTCTGGCTGACTTTGCCTTTTCAGACAGTCTAGAGAATGAATCAATGGGGGCAGTGGCTATGTGGAGGCTCCAGTCTAAGCCAGAACCTTTAATTGTATTTTCTTCTCTCATGACAAGTAATTAGAAATGACTGTTTCCTACCAGTCTAAATTACAAGATGATTATTTCCTCTTTACATTCTTTAGCTGCTCGGCACTACAGGACTGTGACATTATTTTTTTTTAAGTATACTGATTATTGGGGAAAGTGGCCAATAGGGAGCAATTTTCCAGCTTCTGGAATAATTTTGGTCATAAGGAATGGGCAGGTTCTTCCATGGGGACCTCATGTACAGGTGTTTCAAAGGTTATGCTGGAAATATGGGGAAGTCACTGCTACAAACATGCTTTTTAAATTAGCTCCCCTCCCTCCCTTGGGAATTAGTTTAAAAATATATAAAAGCAAATAATGGCAAAATAATGGTGAGCAAGACTCCTGGCCACCATGAAGACAAGAAGACCATCCAGGATCAATTAGGGAGTACAACCACGTCCTTCCTCAGAGAGACAGAGTTATAATCGTCAATAAACAGAAGGAGAAGAAGCCTGGGGGGAAGGGCTGGTGTGTAAATAAATATCATGTAATCTTGTAAATACCATTTCCCTCGGTGACAGAAAAAAAAAGCAGAATTGTAAAAGAAAATTTACAGCCCTAAGCATACGTGTGATGCCCCCTCCACTTCTGTACACATGTGCATGTGCATGTGCAGGTGTATTTGTATGTGTGTGTGTGTGTGTGTGCATGTGTAGGTGTGTGTGCATGTGCAGGTATGCGTGTGTGTGTGCATGTGCAGGTATGTGTGTGTGTGCATGTGCAGGTGTGTGTGCATGTGTATGTGCAGGTGTGTGTGCATGTGCATGTTCAGGTGTGTGTGTGTGCATGTGCAGGTGTGTGTGTGTATGTCAGGGGTGTGTGGGGTGGTGTGTGGGTGTGGGTCTACATGTAGGGGTGTGTGTGTAGATGTGCAGGTGTGTGTGTGCATTTGCGTGTGCAGGTGTGTGTGTGTGTGTGTGCATGTGCGGGTGTGTGTGTGTGTGCATGTGCATGTGCAGGGGTGTGTGTGTGATTGTGTGTGTGCATGTGCAGGGGTGTGTGTGTGTGCATGTGCATGTGCAGGTGCATGTGTGTGCATATGCAGGTGTGTGTGTGTGGTCTGTCTGTCTTTCTTCTGTCTGTCAGTCGTAAAATGTCTGTCTGTCAGCATGCATTTCAGGGCCAGCTCTCAGAAGGACAATGCTTCGTTGCAATCAAGGATTCATTTTGCTAACAAGACAGTGCTTCCTGCTGTGTCCCTTTATCTCAAACTAAGAGAGCTGAGCTAAGACCTTGAAGCCCCAATCATTTCGATAAATACTCTATACCACGTTTCCAAAGATGGTGAGAATCCATGATTGTGGCAGATGCCGGTACAGGAATCTGAGTTTGGAAAAAGGAAGAGAGAGAGTTCCAATTGGTCAAAGTGGCTGACCTCAGTGAGCCCACAGGAGGACAGGTTAAGTGTCAGGAGCAGCAACAGAGAGGGAGGAGCTTACAAATGGCTGTTTGCTAGGGTTTGGGATGGTCTGTTCCAGGGGATTATGTATTGAAGACTCCATCCATGGTGTGGTGGTACTGACAGGTCGTAGAACTTTCAAGAGGCGAAACTTATTGGTAGTTAGGACAGCTATGGGGCATCAACCTGAAAACGTTAATGCTAACTCCCAGGAGTTGCAATTCCTATGAGAGTAGATGAATTCTGGAGCTAAGAGCTGGCTCAGTCTTTAAGAACATTTACTGATCTTGCTGTATTTTAGCACCTACGGGGGAAGCTCGCACAACCTGTAACTCCAGTTCCAGAGAATCCAATTTCTCTTCTGACTTCCTCAAGCACCTGGATACAGGTTGTGCATATAAACTCGTAGACACTTTCATACAGGTAACTACATAAGTAACTCTTATTTAATGAGTCCTTACAGGACAGGCTCCCTCCCTCACCATCTCCCATATTCATCAGGCCACTCTCTCTAGCTCCCATCCCACGTGGTGCTTCTGTCCGCGAGGCTCCCACCGGGGCTGAGAAGATGCCTGCACTGTGTTTCTGAACTCTCAGAACTGTGAGCTAAGTACGCCTCTTTTCCTTATAAAGTTATTCACCCTCAGATGTGTTTGGTATAGCAGCACAAAGTGGACCAAGACAAACACGTAGCCGCCACAAACCGTCACTGTAAGCACATAAGCTCTGACTACCAAGACCAAAGTTAAAATTGAAATTATTTCAAAAGGAAACCAATACAGGAAAAGGTATTTCTGAAGGAAAATACCACCTTCAACCACCTTCTGGGGAACAATGCTGGTAGTGAACTGACTGGGGAAGAAATACATTTAAGTAGGAGGGTTTGCGTTCTTTCCCATGATTCTCCTGGTACCCAAGTTGAGGTAAGTAACAGCAAAGGGGTGAACTCTTAGTAACTGTCAATCCCAGGGGAGTAAACCCAGGCATGGCTGTGTGGATTCTCTTCACAGTTGCCTTTGCTTGACTTCCAATGTGGTTTAAAGCAAGAGGAACACAAGGCCGCTGTTCCTCTTCTGTAATTGTTTCTAGGCTCCACGAATGAGGTAATATTTACTGGAAAAAGGTAAAGACCATGTGAGTTTGCAAAATGTAAAAGATATTCAGAAGGATGCGCTGCAGCACATACAAATTTGGGCATTGATTTCCTATTTCAGGTCACACTATCTAAAAACAAGAAACTACCTTCACGGGGCTGGGAATGCAGCCCTGTTTGTACAGTGCTTGCCTAGAAGCCCTGGACTCCCCGCCTAGCACTGCATAAAGCAGGCATGGATGTGCATGTCTATAAGCCCAGAATCGGGAGATAGAGGAAAGAGACTCAGAAGTTTCAAGGCTATCCTCAGCTCCACAGAGAATTGGATGCCAGCCTGGGCTACATGTGACCCTGCTTCAAGTGAACCAAGATGAAGATTTTTAGCTTGTCTTTTGTACTGTGGACGAGGTCTTTGCTGTAGAGTTGAGCAAACCTTTGTATCCACTCTCTCACTCTCTGGTCAGATGACCAAACTAATGTGCACCCCTTTTATTTACAAAAACTACAAAGTATCTAACAGGAACTACTTTTCAAATTTAAGTCATACCCCTACACCAAAGGTTGTCCATACATATATCAAAAACAAAAACCATATAGATTTTAAATAGTAGATGATAGGTGATAGGTAGGTAGGTAGACACAGACAGACAGACGAGTTCTGCTGTCTCCAGATCTGCACATTCTTTATCACTGTATAGAACAGTTAAAGGAATATAACAAGTAAGGCCGCTTTGTTTTGTGGTTTGTTTTGGCTCGATTCACCCTTAAGATGGGGTCCCCACATGCAGCTCCAGAGCTCACTGGGTAGCCTCACGGGGTGACACGCATGTTTCCCTCACCACTCCCAGCAGGCTTGCTGCTTCTGATGAGGGTCGGGTAATAGAGAAACAGATGGGTGAGCTGGCAGACGGCTCGGAGTTAAGAGTGCTTGCTGTACAAACATGAGAAGCTGAGTTCAGCCTCAGGACCAGTGTAAACAGCTGGACGCTGCCGTGCACGGCCTGTAACTCCAGTTCTGCATGAGGCAAGGAAAGAGTCAATGTGGCTTGCTGCTGTCTTCCAGTGTAGTCAAAAACTAGTGAGCTCCAGGTTCAGTGAAGGACCCACAGAGAGACACACAGCATCATCTGACATACTCCTCCGGCCTCCACACAGGCACATACATGCACACCACATACACACATGTGTACCACACGCATACATATACATCACCCACACATACCCACATGTACAACACACACACACACACACACACACACACACACACACACACACACACACACACACACACACACACACACTTTTAAATGACTGGGGAGATTTCTTTTTAATCAGGAACAATCTGTTTGTATTACGGGACTCGGTAGGTAACTTGAGTTTCTGTAGAGGATTCTTTAATAGATTCCATTTCTGGTAAGACTTTTCAAGCGGAGAAGATAACAAGGAAACAGATATGTCCTCCAGTTAGTGAGAAAGGAAGCAGGACATCTAACCTCCTCAAATGTCCTAATGGGGCAAGGGGCAAAAACTCAAGTCACTTTGAACAATGCTGGTTAGTATCAAGGACCTTCAAGCCAGGCATGGTGGCACAGCCAGCACTTGATTGGCAGGGATTGGTAGATGCCTTAGCTCAAAGCCAGTCTGGTCTACATAGGGAGTCCCAGGACGGCCAGGGCTGCAGAGAAACCCTGTCTTGAAACACTCTTCCTCACCCTCCTCAAAAAAGGAATCTTCAAGTCCTGTCTGAGGTTGGCTATTCACCTGGCCCCATGTGTGACTTAAAAGCCTGTGGACCGTAGGCCGTAAGACTCATCCCCATTGATTGATACTTAACGATATTGATGCCGGTGTAGCAGATTGAGTGGCTTATTTTAAACCACCCTGCAGAGTGCAGAGCTTGGCTTGAGAACAATAAAATAATAACAACCATCATTTTTCCTCTCCCCCCGCCTTTCAGGCTTTTGACCAGGAGAAAATAACTACAAGAAACTACTAATTTACAAAATGTGCGGATGACCTAGTTTATTCATAACCATAGGAGTTTTAATTTATTAAGCAACAATTTAATATGAGCAGTGCCTAGTAATTCTAGTTTGCTGTGTGTTTTGTGGGAGAATAATGTATTACTTAATGGAGAGGATAAATTTATTATTGGGAAATTTTAATAATGAACAAAATTATGTTTGGGTATTTTCTTGGGAAGTAATTAGTTGCATAAGTGTCCTTCCCCGAAGTGCGGCGGTATCGGTGGCAATTGCTATTTAGTGCTGAATTCCCTACGAAACAACCTACCCATGTCTGGCTGCTTGGTGTAGAAGGGCTCAAGGATGTAAGAACCCCTGGGCTTGCAAAGGAACTCATTAGGCTCCGGACTTCTGGCGGTTCTGCTGGCCACGTCCACTTGTACAACAGAGACCTAGAAACAGAATAGAAGTTCCTGGTAGAGGTTTTTGCTCCATAGTTTTAGATGAGAGGTTGCAGCATCCAGGTGCCCCAGACCCTCTTCCTCCTTTGACTTGCTAAATTGTCTGTGACTGGTTCATCCCATTGGAAAGACTCCTCAAAGCAGGAGCTGGAGAAGGTCGCTGATAAAAAGCAAACATTAAATAAACTGGAATCTGAATGGTTGGTTGAGGCATTACTTAGTAATTGTGCTTGAGAAGTAATATGTATTATTAAAGCCTGCAGCTAAGAACCCAGCCCACAACAACGCAAGCAAATAAGGAGTCCACTGACAGGTAGAGCGGAGAGGAGGCCTGGGTAGATCATGGAATTATAAGGGAAAAGCTCAAGAATACAGCAGAGAACAGTGGCCGAGAACCAGTCAATTAACACTGCCAGAGTTCTCTCAACCCGACAGTGGACGCTGGCATAAAACTCTGTGCTAAGACAGGCTTTCCCCAGACAGCCAAGGAAGCCTGTGAGAGGCCAGTGGACACTTACATTGGCTTAGAAGCGCCAGTGAAAAGAGACTCCTTCGTTCACCCAGCACCTCGTATCTCTACACTACACAGTATTCCTAAAATGCCTGAGGTGGTCAACTTAAAAGAGAAAAGGTTTGGAGGCTCTAGTCCACGATCAGTTGGCCCCAAGGCTTTGGACTCATGGAAGGGGCCCATGTCAGGGCAAGATCCCAGAGCAGAATAAAACCATTCAATCTTGTGGCCAAAAAGCAAAGGAGAGAGAAAAAAAGGAGGCATTCCTGTAGAAGTTACGTCGAGTTCTTTCTCCTAGCCTAACACTCCCAGAAATAAGACTCAGACTCAAAATATATTTCCAAATACCTTGGCTATATGTCTGGGCTCTACTCTGTTTAGATATAACTTAAAGCATCCCATTTATTCTAGCCTATTTTCTGTCCCATGGCTGGTTACTTGTGCTGGGGTACCATGCATCTGTCTGGTCACTCCTTTCCCACAAGTCTTCTTGCACCTGGCTCTATCCCAGAATCCTTTCTTGTTGTGGTTTGCCCTGGAGTTATCTGTATTTTGATGCTAATTCCACTGCCCCAAGGACAGCTGCCTCGTCAGTACTCAGGAATCAGGTGACTTCACCAAAACCTCCCATTGAATCTGTAAAATACAGGTGAGGGGCAGGTACAGGATAGAAGGAGGCCTGTCATTGGAGGAGAAGGAAGGGTGGGTGGAGAGAAGTTTGAAGGAAGAGGAGGAGACTAGGACAGAAAGGGGAGAGACAGGAGGGGAGGAGGGAGCCGTGGCAGGACAATGGAGGCTGACGTAAAGATTCCGTTCTGGGTACTTACAGGTTGTTATCGATGTTCTTAAGGATGGATGGTACCAGGCTTTGTATGTTTAAGTGGGCAATTATATCTTATCAATTGGGTCAAAGGTTATTGTGTTGTGTGTTCTTTTATGTGAGGGTTTGAGTGTGAGAAAGTGTGCGGTGGCAGGAGACACTGGGCCGCCACGGAGTTGGGATGTGTTTTCGCACCGCGATGCAGGACCTAGAGGGATAAAAGACAAATAATACTTTTTTATTTTTATATTTTTACAACAACACTTTCTGCCTTCCAGATGCCCCACATCTATTTCCTGCCTAAGCCATAGTCCAGAGACTTAATTGACAGGTGATGCTCTCCACACACTCCTGTCATGATCTAAGGACCTCTCACAAGATCTTACCTTTCAAGGTTTCTGCCAGCTCAGGATGGTACCACTCTCCAGGTCAAGCCTTTAACACAGGGGCCTTTGGTGGCCAGTCAAAATCCAAACTACAGTAATGTCAATTCCAGGAAGGGACCTGGACCAGTAGGCATTCTTAAGTGACACGTTGCTAAATAGCAGTGGCCGGAAAATGAGAACATCAAGAAGACAGAAAACCTGGGGTCAGGGAGTCTTGTCCAAACTATGTCTTAGGCCAAGCAAGTTTATTATAAAGTACAGCTCCCTCTTCCTGTAAGCAGCCAGAGGTGACCTGTGAACATGGTTCGCTACTCCCTTTATCCAGCGAACCCCACAAAATAACACTCGGGAAACTGCATAACTGCAAAGCCACCAAGAATCTGAAGGAAGTCACTTTAAAGAAGCAATGTGTGTCGTTCTGGCCGTATAATGGTGGAGTCTGTAGGTGTGCCCAGGCCAAACAGTGGGGCTGGACACAGGGGCGGTGACCAAAGAAGAGTGCTGAATTTTTGCTGCACGTGCTTAAAAACGCAGAGAGTAATGCTGAACTAAGGGTTTAGATGTAGATTGATTCTCTAGTCATTGAACACATCCAGGTGAACACGGCACCTAAGACGCGCAGACGAACCTACAGAGCTCATGGCCGGATTAACCCAGCCATGAGCTCCCCCTGCCACACAGAGATGATCCTCGCTGAGGAGGAACAGAGTGTCCCAAAGCCAGAAGAGGAGGCTGCACAGGAGAAAAAGATGCCAGAGGAAACTGAAGAAACAAAAACTCATGGCACGGGAATAAATTCAGCATAAAATAAATGCAGATAAAGGTCTTCTGGCAGTCTTTATAAGCAGATTCCCTTAGCTTACCTGTTAATCAGCCCTGATGGATAAGCTCGATTGGGAGAGATGTGCTTTAACATGCAGAAGAACTTTTTATTAATTAAGCAGGGAGCTAGACTGTCCACAAGCACAGGACTGTGTAAATGTGACTGTCTAGCTTTATTGAGTTAGCGTTTACTGAGGAACTCTTATGCAGAAGACCACAGGTATAAAATCTGTTTCCTCCACAAACTGTTGGGTATACGATAAGCTTGCCTTGGGAAAGGAATTCTTTACAATTGATTTCTAATTAGGCTATAACATAGCTTAGGTTTTTTTTTGTTTTTTTTTGTTTTTTTTTTTTGCTTTTGTTTTTGAAAGAGCAGTATTTTTATGTTTCATTCGTTCTGTGTAGTCCTGGCTGTCCTTGAACTCACTCTGTAGACAGACTGGCCTGGCCTTAAATTATATCCACCTGCCTCTACCTCCCAATTGCTGAGATTAAAGACTTGCATCACCACTAGGAGAATAAATAGAAGTACAGTTTCTTATATACTATCTGAAGACGGAACTGACCCAAGGTCAGCAGAAAGCAAAATCAGATCATGTTGGAAAGAGAACACGGGACACATCAGACACACGTGCCTTATGACTGATAATGACAGCCCAGAGGAAGAGTTGGCTCCCCAAAACCACAACTTTAACTCCTGTGGGGCATAGGCTCCAGCCTTAGACCAGACCTTGGCAATATCAACTCCTGGACAAGGACACAGACTAACGTTCCCTTTGTCCTTTTATCAGGGCCTTTGAGAAAGTCTTGGCTGGTATGGCTCCCAGCAAGGAAGATCACTATGACCCAGTAGATGGCATCTCTGCCCCATGGACCAATAACTGTTGAGGAACCCTTTTGTGAGTCTGGGACCAGGAATTGCCATATATGGAAGCTCCCATGCAGTCCTACAGAGTAGAGTAGCAGTTCTCACAATGGAACAAGAGACCATAGAAGACACAGCATACAAAGTCTGTGGTCCACAGCAAGCCAGAGGTGGAGGAGTGGGACCCTTAGTAATGAGCGCCCTTCCCCAATGCTCAAACTTAAACCACTCCACTGTCTCGCATGTATCTGAATTCTGGTGGCAGAGACCATCTGAAATATCATTCTCCCTCATTTTTACCTGGTGTTATGGTATTATGAATCAAAATCTCTGATTGGCTGTTGATCAGCTCCAAAAAAGTTTCTGAACTGAAAAAACTTTTCCTTTTCTCTCTACTTCCTCCTCATTTTCATCTTCCTTATCCTCCTTGTCTTTATCCTCATCCTCGACGTCATTGTCCTCCTCCCCTTCTCCTCCTCCTCCTCCCCTCCTCCTTCTCCTCCTCCTCCTCCTCCTCCTCCTCCTCCTCCTCCTCCTCCTCCTTCTTCTTCTTCTTCTTCTTCTTCTTCTTCTTCTTCTCTCTCTCTCTCTCTCTCTCTCTCTCTCTCTCTCTCTCTCTCTCTCTCTCTCTCCTCCTCACACTGTCTATCATTGGCACTAGCCGTGCTTTCTGAAGTGAGTGGAGGCATGTGGTTACTGATGGGCCTTGCCAAAGAGTTTAAAGTAACAGGCACAACAGACATTTTTTTTTTGTTTTAGGGGAGAAAAAGGTTTTAGAGCATGGGGTTTGTGTGGGGTAGACTCAAGGGGATCCCCATTAGAAGACTGAAAGGCCACTAGGGACGGGTGTCTGGAAAGATAAACTGGAGGAGTCTACAGCTGACGTCTGGGGAAACTGAGTAGGGAGAGAAGGGGAGACAAAGATGGAAAAGAGGGTCTACAGAGGCAGCCACATGAGCCACTGTTTCCCAGGATGCTCTTCACTAAACACTGGGGACCATTGCACACTTCCCTAAACTGGGTTCCATTCTAAACCCTTCGAAATCCCTCAACTCGGCACTCCCAGCAACCTTTCTCAGCCATCCTTCTCCTAATGTCCTTACATCTACTTTCTTGTTCAGTTAAGGCCACTATATCTTCATTTGCTTTACCACAACTACTCTGTACCTGGTAGCTCATCTCCTAATTTTTCCCCATGCTGATCCATTCTCCAGACTCTTGTCTAGATTTTTCTAAACAAAATCTGTTTGACTGTTCTCAAAAAAATAAGTAACTGAACAAGACCTGTGACACTAATCTCTCTACCTAGTCTATAACCAGTTGCTAACCCTTTCTAGAATAGTCTATAACTAATGGTCAGTCCTTTACAGTCAAGGGTTCTGTGAATTTAACTGGCTGTAGTTAATTCTTTGTTAAATTGTAGTATGAACAGGTATTTTTCCTTGGCATTCCTTAAACAATCATGTACAAGGCCTATTTGTATAACATGTACACTGATAGGACTTATTAGGGATCTAGAGATGATTGGATATGCACAAAAAGATGAGCACAGGGCTGGAGAGATGGCTCAGTGGTTAGGAGCACTGACTGCTCTTCCAGAGGTCCTGAGTTCAAATCCCAGCAACCACATGGTGGCTCACAACCATCTCTAATGGGATCCGATGTCCTTTTCTGGTGTGTCTGAAAAGAGTGACAGTGTATTCACATACATAAAATAAATAAATCTTTAAAAACAAGATGAGTGTAGGTCACATGCAAATACTAACCTATTTTATGTAAGGGATTTGAGCATCCTGAAAATTTAGAATCCTTGGAGTACTAGAATCAATTTTCCACAGAGGGGAAGAGATGACTATAGTTCATTCATAACCATCAGAGTTTGAGATTATTAAGCAATAGAACAAAACAAAAAATCCTTTCCTTTCGATAGATCCCTCACATAATCCATTATTTGTCCGTACAGACTCTGTCTCTCTGCCTCTCTGTCTCTGTCTCTGTCTCTGTCTCTGTCTCTGTCTCTCTGTCTCTGTCTCTGTCTCTGTCTATCTCTCTCTCTCTCTCTCTCTCTCTCTCTCTCTCTCTCTCTCTCTCTCTCCCCCAGCTCTTTTAAAGCCCATTGAATTGTATTAGTTTTATTTTTACCTTTATAGATTTTGCAAAAACTGTTCCTTTTGAGAAAACCCACTCTCTCCTCTCTTTATCTTCCCTTCCTCCCCTCCCTTTCCTTTCTTTTCCTCTCCCTCCTCCTTCTCTTCTTCTTTCCTTCCCTCCTTTATTTCTTTTTATTTTTCTCTTGAAACTGGCTAGAACTTGCCTCAAATTTGCTATGTAGCTATTGAACTGTCAGTAATAATCCTCCTGCTTCAGCCTCAAGAGTGTTGGGATTATAGGGCACTCCTCTTGTCTATTTTCAAAGGTACTGAGCAACGGGAAACTCACTGATCAGTGATACAGTTAACTAATAATATAGACAGTATTAAGGGTCAAGGAAAATGAGAAAGATCGATTCTGGCTAGGCAGCCATATGTCAAATTAGACTTCTAGATTTGGAAGGAAAAGAGTGGGTCTCTGAGAATGATTAGCAGGCCCTACAGAGTGTCCATCAGAAAGACTTACAGAAGTGCCCAAGAAAGACAACTCCTCAAAGTGACATTTAGTCCTTTCGTCCTTATCAGCATCAACATCAGCCAAATGGAAGTCACCTGCCGAGACAGGTGGCAACAGAAACTATAAGTTAGAGATGTCCAGGAGCAGAGTAAATAGTCATGTGACAAGTACCAATTTGTCAGTACCGGCTTTTAAATTGTAATGCATGTGAACTCTGTGGTAAAGTTGCCAACCCTGCCTGCCCCAGTTCCTCTAGTGGGTTTCACAAGATTCACCCCTGTAGTAATAGGATTTATGTGCAGCACAGAGAGAACTAATGGAGTCAGATCCTGACTGGCTTTGGTTCCTTGATACCATACCTGGCCAGAGAACGAATATGTAGCTCCCTCCCTCAGCCATCAAATCCACTGCAGGACAGGAGCAGAAGTGGGATAGCCTCAGGCTACTGAACCTGTGGAAGTGGGACAGCCTCGGGCTCCTGGACCTAATCTTTATTTTCCATTTGAAATCTTGCAGTTATACAAGAGGAACACTGACAATACGTGAAAATTAATCCAAACTCATAAGATTAATGCAATGTGCAGCCCACCAAAGGGCGTCACCACAAGACTGAGTCCTCTCAGCTACTGAGAAAGGTGAATGTGTGGGAAGGACCCTGGACTTTGTACCAGACTACCTGGATCCTTGTTTGGAACAGTAGAAAGAGTGTGTTACCACGTGAGCAAGTGATTTCTACAGCTAGGAAACGAAGCATGCAAATACTTAACACAGAGTTAGGGAATTAGGCTGAGAGGTGGAGTTATGGAGTTATGGAGTTATGGAGTTAGGCTGAGAGGTGGAGTTATGGAGTTATGGAGTTATGGAGTTAGACTGAGAGGTGGAGTTATGCAGTTATGGAGTTAGGCTGAGAGGTGGAGTTATGGAGTTAGGCTGAGAGGTGGAGTTATGGAGTTAGGCTGAGAGGTGGAGTTATGGAGTTAGGCTGAGAGGTGGCTTGGCTATTGGAAAGCCCTTGCGGGTCTTCCAAAGGACTTGAGCTCAGTGTCCCAGCACCCATATGGCAGCTCAGGGGCATCCACAACTTCATTTCCACTAGACTTGATGCCTCTTCTGACCTCCTTGAGCACCAGGCATGTAGACGGTATACACACATACGTGCAGTCAATACACTCGTGTGTAAAATAAAGAAATCTTTTTTTAAGAGAAGAGTTGTAAAGTTAAGATTAAGTGAATAGAGCAAGCTAGGTGCCTGGCACACCGTAGGCACTCATTTAAAGGCCAGTCCAGATTTCTTTTGTTTTTATTCCCACTACATTCCCACTCTTTCTAGCTCAAAATTACTACTACCTACTACCACCTACTCCTGCCCTAGACTTATAGTAAACATGCGCGCACACACACACACACACACAGCACACACACGCACACACGCCACATGCACGCGTGCACATGTACGTACACACACACTCATTCATATTTACCAACTAGGTGATAAAATATCCTTCTTTTTTTTTTTCTGAGACAGGGTTTCTCTGTGTAGCTCTGGCTGTCCTGAAATCCCTCTATAAACCAGGCTGGCCTTGAACTCAGAGATTCACCTATCTCTGTCTCCAGAGTGCTGAGACTGAAGGCATGAGCCATGCTCCCCACCCCTACCCCTAGCAGTGACATAACATCTTTAAGTCTCAATTTTTTTTTAAGCTGAAAAACACGATTCAGCATTTCATGAAAGGAAAGGTGAGGCATAAAGCAGGATATAACCAGAAAGGATTTCTCCAGAGGGACTTGTAAAACCATGTACACTAAAGATTTCTGGGCTAAAGCAAGGGCAGGTAACATTGGTTATGCCAATCATCGCACCCCAAGATCCTGCTTCTCACTGTGTACCTGCCCAGAGCCACTACTCAGATGGTGTTTCCTAAAAGGAATTCTTGACACTGTACATTTTGAAGCAAAGGCAATTTAACAACACAATCAGTGCATTTGAGTTTGGTAGGTGAGGGCTTATTTCACACCAAAGACTAATGTTTGAACAAAAGAACATGAACCAACTCATGTATTATGCTGAAGTTTACCCTTCTCCAGCAGGTAATTGCTTTAAATGGAGCCTTCTGTCTTCGTCACTGTCAGCTAATAGACAAAAATGTATTCTCGTCTCGGTGTATATTTGAATTTCTAAAAGCTTGCACTTCACACCAAGAACTATATTTCAGTCAGCATTCCTACTTACTAGAAGTAATCAACGAACCAGATTTGAAGAAAAGCATTACCTTGGGGGGGAAGAAGTAGAAAGCCATGCATAATTCATGCATGGGCAATGATTTTTCCAGGTTTGTTTAAGCGTTGCTCAAATGAACACCTGATCTAGAGGTGCAACCCACCTCCTGTCCACAGATCTGACAGAAGGGCTTGGGTGTGACTGGACCGTGTGATGGGATAGTCCCAGGAAGCAGTAAGGAGGTTTCAGGAAAATGGGAAGGTGACAGAGGCTCTTCAAATGAGGCTTGTTTTAGGGGACAGTAAATTGTGGACAATATGTGCTATTACCCTATATGGCCCCGGGTAGGAATTTAGACTTTTCCCCATGTCTGCAGGATATTTTAAATCTTTTTCAAAGTGTATTAATTGCAAAGATTAATGGGGTCCAGTGCAATACTTGCAGACGTGCATCCACAGGGCTCTGATCAAAGCAGTTGACCCTTTCCACCCCTAGTCCTGGCCCTTCCCAATATCTGCTGATCATGAGTCTATTCCCTGGTCCACCATTTTAGTTCCTGGTAGGTTATCTCCATGGACAAAATGAGGCAATTCAAACTAAAAGTATAAAGGCGGGTTTATTGTGGGCAGCCTTTGGACGGTTTTATGGGTCTCAAGAATGAGGTAAGGGAAGTCGACATGCAGACAAGGAGACAGAGGGGAGAGAGGGAGAGAGGGAGAGAGGGAGAGAGGGAGAGAGGGAGAGAGGGAGAGGGGGAGAGAGGGAGTGAGAGAGAGAGAGAGAGAGGGAGAGAGAGAGAGAGACAGAGAGAGAGAAAAAAGAGAGAGAGAGAGAGAGAGAGAGAGAGAGAGAGAGAGAGAGAGAACCAAATGTCTGTATTATATAGTGAAGAATCTCTAGCTGAGAGGAATCCTTGTCCCTGGGCTAGAACACTCAGTGTAGAGAGCAGGATATGCCAGCCATATCCTGTACCAGGTAGGGACTGAGGGATGCTGGAAGAACCTGGTGGGCCAGGTTTGCTTTGGTACTTTAGATATGCACTTCAGCTGCTTGTCCCGGGTCTGAAACCCAGCACTTCCCACACATACAAGAGAATGAATGATATTCGTCTCTTGGCGCATATATACCACTTTCTTTGTCTATACATCTTTAACTGACACTTAACGATGCTCTTTTAGGGGTTGGGAGCACACGGGTGTCTCTTCGGTAGGAACTTAGACTCTACCCTAGGGCAACAGGAGCTCTGAAGACGACTGGTGGCCCACCTCAGGTGATGGAGGAGTTGGACAGATGTGCACTTTGGGAAGACAGTGCTGGTACTGTGTGCAGGGTGAACTGGACCTGGGGCTAACTGATGACAAGAGCCCAAGTAACAAATGCAGCTGATCTCATGAAGGATGATGATTGGACGATGGGAGGTGGGGCTGTGAAAGGAGCGAAGAACAGGGATTTTAGGGCCGTTGGGGAAAGCACTGTGAGTCAGCATTGACAATAAGACATGAATGAGTCTTAAGGGAATTTAAATGATAGATTTCTCTCAGAAATGAATCGAGACAGTTTTCCATTTAATCCTGGTGTTGAGTGGAGTTTCCACAGCAGAATTAAAGTCTATTTTCTTGTGCATGGAACTCTGTCCTGATGTTTACTTTACCAATAGCATCATTTGGAATTTCTTCTCTCTTCTGTTCCTCGGGTTTCAGGAAGCCTGTCCAAACTGATCCCTGCATCTGGACCCCTGTGTTCACATGGGACATCCTTTCAAATACCCTAAATTTAATCTTTTTTTTGTCTAAAGGGAAGATGGTGGGTGGAGGGATGGATTTACATTAATAGAGTATATTTTAGGACCTCCAGATTTAAAATTACAGTTCTTTTTTTTTTTTAGATTTATTCATTTATTATATATAAGTGCACTGTAGCTGTCTTCAGACACACCAGAAGAGGGCACCGGATCTCTTTACAGATGATTGTGAGCCACCATGTGGTTGCTGGGAATTGAACTCAGGACCTCTGGAAGAGTAGTCGGGTGCTCTTAACCGCTGAGCCATCTCTCCAGCTCAGTTCTTATGTTTTTAGGAGTTTTTGCTTTGTTGTTTTGTTTTTAGTCTCATGTAATCCAGAATGGCCTCAGACTTTCCAAGGATGACCTTGAACTTCTGGTCCTTCTGCCTTTACTTCCCCAGTGGTGGGGGAACTGTTGGTATTCTGTCTAAGCTCCACCCCCTCAGCTACCTGGCAACAGCCAGGTATGTTCCGTCCCACAGTTGTCTAGCAACAGCCAACTGTGCCTGACTATATAAGGGGCTGCTTGCCCCCTCCTCTCCCTCTTGCTCTTGCTTCTCTGCTCTCTTCCCCTCGTCCCCGTTCCTTCTCTCCCCATGCCCCCTTCCCTCTACGTGCCCATGGCCTGCCTCTTTTGTTCCTCCCCTCTTATACTCTTCTCTCATTAAACCTCTCCACGTGGAACCATGTAGGCTTGGTGTGTTTTGTCCAGGCACAGGCCGAGATTTAAACCCTAACAGGAACCACCTTCAGTGCCTGTAGTACCACAACCCATTTATGTGGTACTGGAGATAGAACTCAAGGCCATGACATAGGCAAGCACTTCACCAACTGAGCTCCAACACCAGCTCTTCTTCACTTTTTAAAGTCAGAGACTTAAGCCCCGCCCCCAACCAAGCCTACAACCTAACACTGTATTCTCAAAGTGTGGCCTACATACCATTGGTTTGGGTGATGCTGGTTTCATTTCGGAAGTGTTCACAGCTCCTTACAGCATTGTTCTATTTCTAGCCATTGCGTCCATCTGTATTCGAGGGAGGAGGGCTTCTTATTGCATAATGGAAACTATGTTAAAAGAACAAGAGCAGTAACGCACAGGAGGCCCTCTGCTGTGTCAGAGACGCTGAAGGTGTCCCAAGAGCTAATGAAGTTGAGACAGTTGGTAATTAGGCAGAACCAGAGGTTCAAACTCAGAAGATCCCCATCCTGCCTGGGGTGTAATGGGTCCAGCAAAGGAGGTGCTTTGGTTTTCCTGAACCTCACCTACAGAATGGGGATGATGGCATCCACCTCAGGATGTTAATCTGGAAAGACAGGATTTGTGAGGACCCACTGAAAGCAGCCACTGACAGTCCTGCTGGGTGTCCAGGTTTTAAGGTGCTGGTTTACAGCAGCATTTCCAGAGACTGAGCAGAGTACACGGAGACACCATCCCTCTACAGTGAGTCAGCCCTAAAATGCATCTGTTGCTTCCTGCTGATGTTATCAATCTTTAGGGGAAGGAACATATTGATTTGTTTCCCTCAGAAGTGCTTCTGCGAATTGATCTGGTGGGTTTTAGATGTTGCAGGATTGCTAATGCCTCTGGCATCCTGGGCTGTGGTTGGAAATGATCCTACTGCAGGGGGGAAAAGGCCTGCTCATTCTGACATCCTCCAGTCTGGTCTGGCTCCTCTGGGTCTGAACTGCCTGGGAGCGGATGCTTAACTCCTGCAGGGATTTTGTTATTCAGAAACAGCACCACTAATCTCTGAACCTGGTTCCCCGCAGGCGGTGGGTAAAGCTACAGGCGGTTCTCCTTGATTTTCCCCCTTTACAATATCAAAGGCAGAGAAGTAAAAAACAAAACAAAACAAAACAAAAAAACCCACCGCACTCCTGAAATAATTAAGCAGTGTCTTCCATCTTCCCATTCCAAACAAGGATTCTATAGAGGCAGAAAAAGCACTGAGTATAGTACATGGAGTCTGAGAACCCAGGTATCTGCCACTGATTCTGATCTTGGACAAGTCACCAGTCTCCCTTCAAGCCTGAGTTAGGGAAACAGGGTAACTCGTTCTCTGAGGGAATGAGCTTTAGCAGGGAAACCTGGAACACTGCTTGGCCTTGCTGAATGGCCATCCATTTGTCACCAGCGGCAGACATCCCAGGCCCTCAGACCACAAATGTGGTCTGAACCAGCCTAAGAGCAGTAGTTATCAAAATGGACTCACCATCCATTTTGGTGCTGCAGAAGAGGGATCTCTGGAGAAGCTCTTGCCCACGAAGAGGGAGGATTGATGGTATCATCTCTGCCATTTGGGGCTAGCTTCTTCCTAAACCTCATGTGTCTCCTGCCGTACATTAGGCTCTCATGGTAGGTGTTGGGATGGAAATCGAGGCTCGGGTCTAGACAAACTACACCAGGCCAACACGGCCTCACATGGAGGAGGTTTATTGAGATGCCAGAGACGTGTGTGTGTGTGTGTGTGTGTGTGTGTGTGTGTGTGTGTGTGTGTGTGTGTGTGTGTGGAGAGAGAGAGAGAGAGAGAGAGAGAGAATAGGCCTAGAGGAGAAGTAACCAGCAGGGATAGGAGACAGTCTTGTGTGCATGGGTTAGCATCCTGAGTTAGCCCCTGCCAGGGGGGACCTCATCATTCCCAGAATATTGGAGTCTTGACTGCCCTGTTCCTCTGATCCAGGGCTCACCCTCACACAGATACGTAGCTGGTAAGCACTATCGCTATAAAGAAGGGGTTTAGGAACCCCCGCACAAATCAGCAAACACTCTTCAATTAAAAAAGAAAACTCAACCTGGTGGTGGTGGCACACATCTTTAATCCCAGCACTTGAGGGACAGAGGCCGGTGGACCTCTGTTCTCAAGGCCAGCCTGGTGTACAGGGCTCTCAAGGCCAGCCTGGTGTACAGAGCTCTCAAGGCCAGCCTGGTGTACAGGGCTCTCAAGGCCAGCCTGGTGTACAGGGCTCTCAAGGCCAGCCTGGTGTACAGAGTGAGTTTCAAGCAGCCAGAGACTTACCCTGTTCTTTGTTGGGTTTTGTTGGGTATGGCTGACACTGGTCTTCATTGACGGTGCTGTGCCATTGGTTCAACTTGCCTTCTTCTCTAATCAACCTTTGTCATGACTTCGTAGAGAAAAAACACACCAAAGAACTTGTAATGCTCTGGCAGCTTCTTGTCGCTCCCACAGACTGGGGCCGATGGGCAGAACCTGGTGGTCTCTTCTAGATCTAACTGCTGTTTCATGAATGTTTGCGAGTGGATTGAGCTCCCACTGCTGATACGTGTGAACTGAACTTCTAACCTGACAAAAAGGATTAGAAAAACCCAAAAGAACTATTTCTAAACAGGTCCACATCCCTCCTTTGCCCTGTTAGCCTTTCCTTTTCACTATCCCTGGTGGGTGGTGGGCTAGAAGGGAGGCTAAAGCATTTACGAACCGTTATAAAAGTAGGCTTTAAAAAATCAAAGTCTCCTTAGCTATTTGATATTCCTCAGTTGAGAATTCTTTGTTTATCTCTGTACCTCATTTTTAATAGGGTTATTTGACTCTCTGGAGTCTAACTTCTTGAGTTCTTCATACATATTGGATATTAACCCTCTATCACATGTAGGATTGATAAAGACCTTTTCTCAATCTGTTAGTTGCTGTTTTGTCCTTTGCCTTACAGAAGCTTTGAAGTTTTATGAGGTCCCATTTGTCAATTCTTGGTCTTAGAGCATAAGCCATTGGTGTTCTGTTCAGGAAATTTTCCCCTATGTCTATGTGTTTGAGACTCTTCCCCACTTTCTCTTCTATTAGTCTCAGTGTATCTGGTTTTATGTGGAGGTCTTTGATCCACTTGGAGTTGAGCTTTCTTTGTACAGGGCGATAAGAATGGATCGATTGACATTCTTCTACATGCTGACCTCCAGTTAAACCAGCACCATTTGTCGAAAATACTGTCTTTTTTCCACTGGATAGTTATAGCTCCTTTGTCAAAGATCAAGTGACCATAAGTGTATGGGTTCATTTCTGGGTCAACATCCTTAGGGAACAACCAGGGAAATGCAAATCAAAACAACCCTGAGATTCCACTTCACACCAATCAGAATGGCTAAGATCATAAACTCAGGTAACATCCAATGCTGGTGAGGATGTGGAGAAAGAGGAACACTCCTCCATTGTTTGTGGGATTACAAGCTGGCACAACCACTCTGGAAATCAGTCTGGTGGTTCCTAAGAAAATTGGACATAGTATTACCTGAGGACTCAGCTATACCACTCCTGGGCATACACCTAAAAGATGCTCCAACATATAACAAGGACACGTGCTCCACTATGTTCATAGCAGCCTTGTTTATAATAGCCAGAAGCTGGAAAGAACTCAGATGTCCCTCAACAGAGGAATGGATACAGAAAATGTGGTACATTTTACAATGGAGTACCACTCAGCTATTAAAAATAATGACTTCATGAAATTCTTAGGTAAATGGATGGAACTAGAAAATATCATCCTGACTGAGGTAACCCTGTCACAAAGGAACACACATTGTATGCAATCACTGATAAGTGGATATTAGCCCAAAAGTTTGGAATACCTAAGAAAAAATTCAGATCATATGAAGCTCAAGAAGGAAGACCAACATGTGAATGCTTCATTCCTTCTTAGAAGGGAAAACAAAATACTCACATGAGGAAAAACAGGGACAAAGAGAGGAGCAGGGACTGAAGAAAAGGTCATCCAGAGACTGCCCCACCAGGGGATTCATCCCATCGGCAGCCATCAAACTCTTGGCAAGAAGTGCTTGCTGACAGGAGCCAGATGTGGGTGTCCCCTGAGAGGCTCTGCCAAAGCCCTACTGATACAGGTGAGGACACTTGCAGCTAACCATTTGACTGAACAAAGGGACCCCAATGGAGGAGTTAGAGAAAAGACTGAAGGAGCTGAAGGGGTTTGCAACCCCATAGGAAGAACAACAATTTCAACCATCCAGACCTCTCCAGAGCTCCCAGGGACTAAACCACCAACCAATGAGTATACATTGAGGGATCCATGGCTCCAGTCACATATGTAGCAGAGGATGGCATTGTCCAGCATCAATAGGAGGACAAGCCCTTGGTCCTGTGAAGGCTCATTTCCTATGGTAGGGGAATGCCAGGGCGTTGAGGTTGGAGTGGGTGAATGGGAATGGGAGCGCTCATAGAAGCACGGGGAGGGGGAAGGTGCTTGGGAGAGGGAGGAAAGGGGATAACATTTGAAATGTAAATACATAAAATATCCAAGAGAAATAAAATTTAAAAAATAGCAAAAAGAAAACAGAAAGATCGAAGCCTACATGTATCAATTCCTTTTCTCATTGCTGTGACAAACATCACTGACGAACACAGCCTGAGAAGGGAAGAGTTTATTCTGGTGCGTGGCACAGTGTGCTCCAGCAGGTAGCACTGTGAAGTCGCAGTTCGCGTGAGATCAGGAAGGGGAGATGCTTCGAGCACTCTACCCTCTACCGGTTTTCTTGCTTACTTCCCTGCTTTTATTCAGTCAGCCATCCAGACTACATGGAGGAGTGGCTCAGGGTGAGTCTTTTTTCTTGATTAAACTTTCCCGGAAACACCCTCACAGACATATCCAGAGATATGTCTCCTAGGTGATTCTAAATCTAGTCATGTTGGCACAAAGTCTAGCCCTTGTGCTTACCCATGAGCATCTGTCTTTCTTCTGTAACTATACTGTCACTGTTATTGAATGCCAGAGATTGGCAGTATGTATAGAATGCATGTTTTCTTGGCTCATGCTTCTAAAAGCTGGGAAGTTCATGACCGGGCAGCAGCAGCCGGTGAGGTCCTTCTTGCTGGTATAAACTCTGCAGAGTCCTGGGGAACCCAGGGTACCCACGACAAGGCAGAGCAAATTGTATCTTAGCTGCTTCTTCCTCTGATGGAGCAATTGAACGAGGGGACCCCACCCTATGGCCTCCATAAGTATTAATAACCTCCCAAAGGCCCTGTCACCAAATGTAGCAGATTAAGTGTTCCATGCTCTTAAAACCACACAGTGAAGATTAAATTTCATGATGAGTTTTGATGGAGATATCAAAACTTTGCCTCCAGGGGAATAAAAATATTAAACAGATATCTTTCTACTGGTGGTCCAAAGTGATTATGGACTTCAATGACAATACTATTGAGTCAGCTTTTAAGTAATTTATAGTTCTCTGTACACACACACACACACACACACACACACACACACACACACACAAAAGGGGGTGGTCAGGGACATGTGGATAAATGAAGAGAGACAGAAGACAGACTGTTTTTATCCTGGGACACAGTCGCTAGGTAACTCAGTAACTAAGTAACCCAGACTGACCTCAAGCTCATCTTCCTGGGCTTTGCCTCTCAGTTACTGAGATCAAGGCATTGACTGAAGGAGACGAAGGCTGCAAATACTACAGACTTTGGAGGTGGGGACAGCTCATTTCAATCATTTAAGATTTGTACCCTGTGTACATCTCACCTATGTAAATGTTTGCAATTTGAATCCCTGAATTATTCAGATTTTTAAAAAATTGTTCATTCCAAACTCTGTGACTGGCAGAGAAGCTAATCTTGATCAAACCTAACACTATGCTGCCCGGCATTCCGTCCTAAGACTGAATAATACATACACTGTTATTACCTAAGTGCACTCCTATCTGGACTGCCCGACTCTGTTGCCCCAGCCATACCAGTCATGGGCTCAACCAGCAATGGTTGATGCGTGAATAGGATTTAGGATCTGTGAACTGCATGAGAGAACAAAGGTCTCTTGAATATGTAATCACTTGGAGGACTGTGCACCAGCATCGCCTCTGCTTCTCAACCTTCTAATGCTGCTACACTTTGAAACAGCTCCTCATGCTGTGGTGACCACCAACCATAAAATAATTTGTGATGCTACTTCATGACTATAATTGTGCTTCCATTATGAACTGTAACATAATATCTGATGTGCTTTGCTACTGTTAAGAATTTTAAGTACCAATATGCAGGATATCTGATATGTGACCCCTGTGGTCTCCCCAAAATGAGTCGTGGCCCAGAGGTTGAGAATCATTAGCCTAGCGCTTTACAAGGCCAGGAGGAAGCTTTGTACTAGTACATGAACCAGCATAGGAGCATCACAGAATACAAACTGAAGAATCCCAAGTCAACAGAAAGATGCAGCTATGGTCACCAAGAAATCCACTCCTGGAGGCACTCCTGGTTTCTCAGGTAGCTTCACACTCCACTTCTCCAAGGCCATGTAGGATACACGAAAACAACCTTCAAAGTGAAGTCCTTTGATTTCTGCTAATGAATGTGTGTGAAACTTTAGTCTTTTGAGGACTTTCCAAGGCCAGGCCTGCTTCTGTTACATTGGGCATGATGAAACTTTTCAGCTTAGAAGACATTTTGAAAAGGCTTTTAAGTCTGAGTGTGAATTTTTTCCTTCAAATAAAGGCAACAATCACCCCTACGAGGAGTTTCTGTGCAAAAAAATGTCCTAATATGTGGTCCAGGACTGTTAAAATGTCCAGATATTTTAATAAGTCTCTGGAATTCAACAATAAGGCTAGGAGGAAACCTATGATATACAGCAAGGGTTACATGATTATGAATGTCTCTCAATGTTTTAAAATAATATTGAAGGACAATATATCCTTTCTACTATCAAAAGAGAGATAACTGATTTACAGTGAAAGAAAAATGGGGTTTTTGCTATCCTCTCTGTCCTACATTATGGTGGCCTAACTTAAAACTAAGGCAGAAAAATGTATGTGAATTATGGCCACAGGTGATCAGTGATAAGGAAGAAAACCTTTGCTGGAGTCTGATTCTTACACTATAGAATCTCCATGCTTTAAGAAAATGCCAGGGCACCTCTCTCTCTCTCTCTCTCTCTCTCTCTCTCTCTCTCTCTCTCTCTCTCTCTCTCTCTCTCTCTCTCTCTCTCTCTGCTTTTGACAACAGTTTCCAGAGGCATAAGCTAAAGGCAGAGCTGTGTTCTAGGCAACGACTCCTAACCTGGGAGGCTCCTCTGTTGGGACTTCGGTGTCAAAGTGTCCAGAGGGCAGTCTGGATCGAGTAGTCCTTTTCTATCTCCAGAATGCCCTTCATCCACATCTGTAAACTAGAGCAACGATGTCTGCATTCAGGATGCTTGAACAACTGCCTCAGCCAAGCACATGCAAAACAGCTAAGAGAGCATGTGACACACATGCTCAGTTTAAAACACTGTATCTGGGCTGGAGAGATGGCTCTGAATGCCATCTTCTAGCTTCTGTGGGTATCCATACCCCCACCCCTGCCCACACAAGGAAACTAAATTTAATGTCCTGCAGGGTGGAGGGGGTAGCCCAATATCCTCTGTCTCAAGCAAACCAGGTTTGTCTTCCTCTTTTGTCCAAAGTGGCCCATCACCATCGCCTTAAAGAAATTAAGTTTTACACCAAGCTCTTCCTGTTCTGGAAGCCGACACTTAAATCACCAGAGAAGCCATCCAGCAAGCAGTAGTCCACTCAGTTGCATGATGAAATTACACCGAGGTAGCAAGCATTCATTCCCGGTGATGTCTGGATTTTCCCACGAGGAGGTCTTTGACATGAATCTATAGTTAAAGTAACATTGTTACTACAGCACTGGGTCTGGGGACGTTTCAATGACCCAAATAGCTTCAGATTCAGAATGGGTGTGTGCATGTGTGCATGTGTACGTGTGTGTGTGTGTGTGTGTGTGTGTGTGTGTGCGCGTGTGTGTGTGTGTGTGTGTGTGTGTGTGTGTGTGTGTAAACAGCTAGGTTGATACAAACTTTCTTTCCTATATTCTTTTTAAAGCTGTTTAGCTAGTCTGTTAGCAGATTAAGCTTTGAGTGCTATCCTCGTGTCCATGTTGTTAATCCTGTGACCTTGGACAAGACTCCATGCTTCAGATCTCAGGGGTTTGGAAGAGGAAGAGAACGCTGTCCTCTTCCTGTAGGGCCTCGCTGAGCTTCTGGAGAGTGTCAGGCTCCTGTGACCATGTGGCATAGAGAGTTGAAGCCCAGGATCCGGAGGTGCACCCAGATCCTTATCTGGGTCTTCCCTCCTTCAACTACTACCTCCACCCAGCCAGAAGCATGTGAAGTCCCGGAACAGCAGTTCTCAGCCTCTGGGCCTCAACCCCTCTGGAGATCAAACAAACTTTTCTTGGGGATCCTATATTGGATTTCTGGAATATCAGATATTTATATTACCATTCATAACAGTAGCAAAATCACAGTTAAGAAGCAGCAAGAAAATAATTTTATGGTTGGGGGGTCACCACAAAACAAGGACCTATGTTAAAGAATCAAAGGTTGAGAGAGTCCAACCTTTGAATGGATTTGAGGGCTTGTTTTATTCTGTTTTATCTTTTGAAGTAACATATGATACGACTGATTTTTCTTTGATGGTGCTTCTACCTATAAAGTAGAATGATTGCATATTCTGGTCCCAGAGACATAATTCCCTGTTCTCATCAGTTGGCTAGGAGCCCGTGTGTGTGTGTGTGTGTGTGTGTGTGTGTGTGTGTGTGTGTGTGTGTGTATGCGCGTGCGCACTCCATGGGCCCCCTGACAGGATGATTATAATCAAAACAGCATGCTGCAATGCAAAATACAAAATGAAGTGTGAAGGATTAAAGGAGGTATTGGACAAAGACTATAAAATTTAAGTCACACTGGTCTAAACATTGAATAAATCTATTGGTCAACTTGATGACTATACTTAATAATAATGGAATGTACTCTTGAAAGTTTTTTAATGGATAGACCTTAGTTGATCTCACCTCAAAGAAAAAAAAAAGGATAAGTAGGTTATGAGTGTGCTAGTAAGGTTGAAGCACCAACCTTCTTATAATGTATGCATATTTTAGAGTATCAAAATGTATAAATATGCACAAACTTTGCTGTTTTGAAAAACTGTAAATTAGAAAATCGATTGAAACAAAAGACACATGAGGAGAAAGAGTTAACGTTATCAGAGAATGTTTTTAATGAACTGGGGCGTAGCTCAGTAGTAAAGAACATTTGCCCAGAATGTGCTAGGCTCTGGATTTGATCTCCAACACCACAGAAAATGCAAATCATTTTTGATATAGTAAGGTATATACTTCTTTATCAGTGTGTTCAGTGCTAAGTTATAGTGACTAGGCTAACACGTACTATAATATTAAATAATAATGAATGTAAATCACATGTCAAGACAGCTAGAAGCTCTGCCATGAAGTTCAAGTGTCTGTAACTTCTACTGATGACCAAGTCACAGGGCTGACAATGACTGTGGTAGCTGCGTTGTCTGAGTTCATCATTTAGTCAATTCATTTAGAGGTTACCATGTTCCTATGTTCTGTGTAGAGTACACATGAGTTTCTAAGTGAGGAAAGCCCCAGTTAAGCTGAGAGTATCGAGAACGGCTACCATCGTGATGGAAACCCCATTCTAGCCAACCTGCCTGCCGGGTGCCTTGCTTTCCCCCAGGGAACCACTATTGTATAACGATGACTCATCATTACACAGCCACATGGATTGAGGGCAACCATCCTGAAATCAAGGCCGAAGAAGGAGGACTCCAGCGGAGCCATGTGTCTGTCATGATGGTGATAAGTGATCCACAGGGGTTATGTCCATTCCTGTTGACGGACCCATGCTTTTTCCCCGTGCTTCATAATGTGAACTCTCTTTTCCTGTCTTGTTCCTTGCCTCTGGCTACTCCTTGTCTTGTCCATTTACATGGAGATGTAACTGAACTAAGTCACCTAGTAGAAAACTGGCTCCCGCCTCCAGGAGTCGCCAGCCTGCTACCTTTCCGGTCTTGCGCTTCACCGGAAGTTCCTACCACAACCCCACCTTTCCTGTTGTCCTTTCTAACATTCACCTGCCGTTAGAGATCTCTTGGAGCTGATAGCATGCAGTCTCATGGGCTAAAATGAATCATTTCTTGTCCATGTTGTAAAGAACATTGGTGAAAGAACAGGAACTCTAGAGACAAACTAGTTAGGACTGGATCCCTCAGGCAAAGCTACGAACCCTGGGCATGTTACTTAAGAATTTAGTGACTCAAGAAAAATGAAAAATAGACCTTTTCCCCATAGAGTAATTGTGGAAGCTAAATTCATTAAAGCCTGGAAGCTTTAAACAGCGCCTAACATATAGTGAGGGAAGGCCTTGGATGGTTCCAGTTTGTTGCTATACCTCTTTCGCCAAAGTTCTCCAGGCCCAACCTTTGCACATTCACTTATAATTTACATCTAGACCCATATCTATTTCTATCTAATCATATATCGATATCTATATCTAGCTAGTCATATATCTATATCTATATTACATATCCAAGCTGTTGACTTATTTGAAGATACCTCCTTTCCTTACTGGGAAGAGAAAGCAACCTGACAGGTTCCCTTTTGACTTTCTTGTTTGAGTGTTAACTGTTCACTGTAGTCATGGTTACCATCCAATGCTTCAGTATTGAATGTCCCTGAAGGCTTTTGGTAACTAAGATCTGAGCTAGAAAAATCAAGAGAAGGACCTGGGGGCTAGGGAGTGGTCTAATTGTCATCATCATCTACTGAAAACTGACTGCCATTCCAGATGTCCGTTGGGTAATATTTTACTCAATTACCCTACCAACCCTCAATCTGTATCATTTATTCAAATTTATAGTTGGTGAATCAGACTCAAAAGTATTAGGGTATTTGCCTTCCAAAAATGTCCGTCTTGAGTGGAGGATCATTTCCCAGTTGTCATACGTACACTGCCTTCCTCAGGGTTTGAGGTTGCTGCAGAGAAGCGCCTGGCTTGTGCTGTGGGCGCTGTTTGCTGGGTTATAGTCGCTCGCTGCAGCACCTGGGTCCTCTGGACCGGACGGTTTTAGAGGAGACTTGGCTTCAGGATGGCCGTCTGGCACCAGTTCACAAAGCTTTTGTGAAGTCACATGTGGTCTCGGGGTTGCCAGGAAAAGGGATGGCTTGATGAGCCAAAATGCAAATTCCACAGGAGAGGAAAAGTGAAAGTGAGCTTGTTCACACTGTGTGGGACTCCAAGGCGATGACACAGTGTGAGAGACACAGCGTCCTGTCCTGCCTGCCATTAGGCTCCCTCAGATTACAGGGACGATACTTTATCTGATCAAAACCTTGCCTTCCAACCATTTCTTCTTAGGTCATTATAAGAGAAGCAGAGGTGACCCCAGTCGCATGTAACCCTTTGGGGAGCTGTCCTTCTGGGGAGTGGGAGCTTTCTTACCAGCCCCCAGAGTATTTCTTGTCTTAGCCACAGGACACTCAGTCATCTAAGCTAGGAGAAGACGTGGAGCCCTTTACCCACTGTCTGTTCCCATCTCAAAAGATCTCCAGGGCCTCCCCCGGTCTTTCCAAAAGCTCTTTACCTGTTTGATGTTTCCTCTTGTGTTTGATGCTTCCTGTCTGTGGTTTTTGAGACACCATCCCATGTAACTCAAGCTGGATCCAACCCACATGCCAAAGGCTGTCTGATCCTCCTGCCTCTGTTCCTCCAGCACTGAGATTTGCAGGCATGACCACCACACTTGACCTTATTATTTTGGTTTTGTTTGTTTGTTTTCTCTCTCTCATCTTCTCCTCATCTCTGCTGGTTTTGCCTTCTCTAAGGCACTTGTCCCACTGGCCCTGCTCAGGCCCAAGGATTTTTACCAGGAGGACTCACTGCCGAAGAGAAGATAATCTTCCTCTAGCCAAAATATTACCAGCTTTAAATACACTTTAGTCAATAACTTCCTTTTTTTGCTTCTAAGTTTACAACCAAAGACATCTAGTGATCATTGGTGTTTGGACCAGAACAATTAAAGGCACTGCTTATAAGCAATATAGTCTTAGCATTTCCTAAGGGGCACTTAGAGATGAGTTTTTTTCAAAGACTATTTGAAAGCCCTTTTCAAAGATGCTCAGAAGCTCAGCGTGACCCAAAGTTTTGACTGTCTTAGGGAACTATATGCACATGTAATGTTTGCAATGCTTCCCTTTCAAATAAAAGAATCACTATACCATGGATAAATATGCTTGAAAATTGGAAGTATAGTTTATGTTCACAGTCACAGTTTAGCAAGTTCTGAATGAACATGCATCATCAAACACAAGCCATGTTTGAGTGCTAAGGTGAAGAGCCCTGCTAGGCTCAAGGCATATCAACGGCTGGCTTATATTCAGACCAGAGGAGAGGCAGGTATGGCTACACCTCAGGGAAGGGGACTGAATTGTTGATTGCTAAGGCAAAGCCAAAAACAAAGTGAAGGGTGAGAAACTCCTGTAAGATTCCTGCTTAGAAAGTGATTCAAACAAGTTCAAGATGATGACCCCTTTATTCTAAAAGGGGAGCATTAGAGCTATCAGAAAAACACACACACACACACACACACACACACACACACACACACACACACACACACTGGCTTCCAATATACTCAGAATTTTTAACTTTCCATTTGAGTTTCTTACAGAATATAGTATAGTATAGTATAGTATAGTATAGTATAGTTCATCAACTCTCATAATCTTAGTAAAGCTGTTTGAAACCTGTCACTGAGCCTCACTCAGAGTTCTGAGATTTAAGAATGTGTACACTCACATCCCTGTGATGCTGATACTTGGGGTCTGAGAGCCTCACTTCCAGAACCACTTGAATAGTTAACTATTCAAGAATATAACTAGAGTTCTACTCTGGCATTCAAGGGTTGGCATTACTATTCATCAAGGCCTCAACCAGGTCAGAAGGCCTCCTGAGCTGGTTAACCTTTCCATGTTCCCTCACCTCCATTCACAAGGCAATGAGGATAGGCGTTGTACCTGTGTGCTCCCTAGTCAGTGAAACAAATCACTATTGTTACATGCCATGCCTCCCAAAGTTCAAGTGTTAGTGCTACTTCCTCAGTACACCAGTACTGCGAGCTCCTGCAGGGCCTGAAGCCCTGCACCTTGCCCACAGCGAGGCACCGGGATATCTCTCAGTGACCTGGGGACTCTGGATCACCCAAAGTTGATGTTATAAATCCTGCAGGTTCCTGTACACAGAACCCTAGTTTTCCCTTCAAGTCTACTTCAGACACCAGTTCCCAAATCTTGCCTCAGATAACACTCCATCCACAGTGACCAGGAGCATCCTATGTACGCTACTGTTTGATGTTCCTACTGAGAAACAAATTCGTGCAGAACAGAAGCACTCCTGTTCCCCAAGCACTAACATTCAGGCTTGGCTCAATTTGGATGCTACCAATTAGGAGCCTACAAAAAAAAATCGAGCCCTTACTACCAGTTCTTCTGCCCTTAACACTTTTAGATCAGACTGATTTAAATAAGAAGACTCAAGAGAAGGCCCAGAGAGTTTACTTGCTTAGACTTGCTTTTTTTTTATTAACAATCAAGTTAATGGTACACTCTTGGAAAACTATATGCACATGTAGAAATATTTCCCCTTTAAATAGAAGCATTCATTATAACACGTATAAATAAATTTGAAATTCTGAAACATAACTTATGACGCTCATGTTCACAAACATAGTCCAAAGGAGAAGAAAAGGAAATCAGACAGACATGCACCTGATAACAAAAATATATACCATTGTCTGAACCTGGTCTCTCTAAACACAAAGGAATCGAACCCGTGAGAACCTTATTACGTCATAAAGACACACCATAGAGACTACAAGAAGAGAAAAACATTATACGGTCACGTAGAGGAGACGCTGTACTGATAGTAACACGATACAATTGAGTCACAGAACACAGCTGTCGAAAGACACTGAAAAGTTAAAGCCTCAACATTCAACTAATATCTATAGTTTGTGCCTTTTAAAATAAAAATTAAAAAAAGCCCAACAGAGATGTCTAAACTGCGCATAGAAGGAATCATCAATATACAGTCCGTCCACCCTACAGGATGAGTTCAGCTCGGATCACTCAATCAGAAACGCGAGCCGAGACACTTTCTGCAAACGTGTGTGTGCCTTCCCCTTGTCGGGTAGATTTATTTCTCTGCAGCCAGCTATGTGGGCTGCAACTGACTCCAAAGCAAAGCAGTGCC